>NC_057802.1:137827494-137873729 GCF_018294505.1 Triticum aestivum
CTACCGAGGGGTGAGCAAGCCTCTCACTCGGGGGCTTAGCTGCAGTCCAGTACTCGCCTAAGTTTGAAACACATCCTGATCAGCAAGGACGACGAGGTGCAGGTCAACTACGACCTTCTCCTTAGAACTGCGGCACAAGTACAACGTGCGCTGCATTCTGATCTGCAAGGACGACGAGGTGCAGGTCGACTGTGACCTTCTCCTCAGAACCGCGGCACAAGTAGAACGTGCGCTCCATCCTGATCCGCGAGGACGACGAGGTGCAGGTCGACTGCGACCTTCTCCTCAGAACTGTGCCACAAGTACAACGTGCGCTCCATCCTGATCTGCAAGGGCGACGAGGTACAGGTCGACTGTTACCTTCCCCTTAGAGCTGCAGCACAAGTTCAAAGACTATTCCGAGTGAAGAGCAAGTTCCACTCAAAGGCTAGCACAAGCATATTCAGAGATAAACCAAATTCAGATAAATCCTAAGGTTCCGGACCGCTGATTAAAGTACTCGGGCATCAAGCCCGAAGGAGTTTAATGATTACATGATCACTCGGCATTCCGAGGCAAATAAAGGTGAAGCATAATGTTTTTTGATCACTCGTCAGGAGAAGGACTGGCTAGATCGCAGAAACTGTCAAGGTCTATGCTGTTTGCGATGCGAGTGGCGGCATCCAGGAAAGTGTCCATGAAGGATTGAAAAGTGTGCTTTTTGGTGTTAGCAACCTTGAGCTCCGCCAGCTTGTCTTCTTTGACATCCTTGCGGTGCACTCGAACCAATGACAAGGCGACATCAGCGCTGCAGCGAGCAGATGATTTCTTCCATTCTCGTACTCGGTCAGGTATTTGATTCAGTCGAGCCATCAGAGACTCGAGGTCTTGAGACAATTCCGCCTGAGGCCAGAGTTCAGCATCAACCCGAGTCATCGCCGCCTTCAGATGGGCAAGATAAGCAACTGCGATGTCCATACGAGATTCCAACCGCGGCACATTCATTGCAACGTCATCTTTGACTGGACAAGTTATGGGATCGAGACCGTCTCGACCCGCCCAGTTTCTACTTCAAAGTCCTGGCAAAGTTCTGCACAGTCGAGTAAACTGTGAGTCGACAATATGGTAAGACCTACCAATCGACAGCTACAAGTCAGTCGAACAATAGTACCTTTGAGCTTTAAGACCAGTTTTGCAGCAAGCTGGCCCAGATAAGGTTCTAGCTCGCCCTTCTTGACCTTGAGGTTTCCAATCTCATCAGTCAGCCTGTCCTTGTCTTTCTTTAGTTGCTCGACCTCCCGACTGGCATCAGAGACAGCGGTCTTCAGTTTAGAGTTCTCTTCTTCTAACTTACCGACTGAAGCCAGCTTCTTGTCAGCAAGCGCCGTTTTCTCTCACGCCTCCTTCTGGGCACCAGCAAGATCCAGATCCTTCTTCTCCAGAGCCTGCTTCATTTTCTCTAAAGAAACAACATTCTTCACACGAGCTTGAAGTTGATGGTTTTCACTACGCACATCTGTTCGAGTGAAGTCACTCGGTTCAAAGTGACTAAAAGACACACGGAAAAGTGCGAGTCGTAAGATGGACAGTTGACGATTGGTTACCTCCCATGATAGCTGCTTCGTCACGAGCGGTCTGGAGGTTCTTCTTGGCCAGTTCCAAATCAAGATTGAGGGTGATTTGCTGTTTGTTCAGTTCAGAAAGTTGAGCCCCAAGATCACAAGATTTCTGCAGTCAGCATATAAGATATATCAGTCGACAGAAACAAAATACAATCACAGTGAAAGTTGCTCTAAGACTATCGCCGAATTAAACATTCAATGATAGTCTCGGGGACTACACCTAGTGGGTGCACTTAGCGTGCCCCACTGGTTTGATTCAACACTCGGCATGGTCTGCCCAGCGCGAGTCAAAAAAAAAGAAAAAAAAAGAGGGAGATTCACCCCGGCCGACTGCCAACAGTCGACCGCGGTCTTGGGGACTACACCCAGTGGGTGCACTTAGCGTGCCCCCACTGTTTCGATTTAACACTCGGCATGGTCTGCCCAGCACAAGTGGTTTTTTTTTAAACACTCGACTCAATCCAAGTCGACTCAAGTGGAAGACCTATACAACTTTAAGACAGACACACCCCACTAGGTGATCGGATGAGAAATAAGATCAGTCGGAAATCAACTAACCTGGACATTGGTTTGCAGAGCAGCGCTGGCGTTGTAAGCCACCTGACTGGCCTCGTGCACCACTTTCATCTGCCCCATCACAAGATTCAACTAAAGAAAAACTTCCTTGGCAGCACTCGGCGGGTCGTCTGGAGTTTGGTATGCAGTAAAAAGAGATGATGGTAGGGCAGTCGAAGCAGCCACTGGGTCTGATGCATGGAGTTATACTGGAGCAGCAGGGGTCTGAGCAGCCGACCCTGATGGGCAATCAGTCGATAGCGGGATAGCGAAAGTGACGTTGGTACGAGCCGGATCTATGGATCGCTCGACCGCCATCCCAGGCATCAGTGTCGACTGAGGAACCTGAACCTCAGGCGCTTTGCCGCTCGGTCCCTTGTCCCTCCTCCTCCTTTTCCTCAGAGGCACTTCTTCTTCATCATCCGGGAGCACGACAATGTCTCGTGGAGCTGCAACAAACAAGAAAACATCAGAGATGCAACCGACGAACAATCCAATCGACAGAATAAATTCGAGTCTAGCGGACTTACTAGCTTTGGAGGTAGCCATGTCATCGGTTTCCTCGTCGTCTCGGACCTTGTCAATGTCCATATCAGTCGCGGCAGAGGCTGGGCTGGAAAATTTTACAATTCATTCGGTCAGAATAGAAGAATCAGTCGGTGCAAGAAAACACGGAAAGAACATTTACCCAGAAGCAACATGAACATCCATCTTAATCTTGGGCAAGGTCTTCCGAGCCTTTGAGGGGTTGATCATGGGCTGCTTGACGATTTTCTCCGTCAGCTCCGGAGTTGAAGACCGAGCACGTTTCTGCGATTGGGTGCTCGAGGCCACGGTCTTGCCGCACCGGCTCGCTGGATCATGATGCTGCTTGGATCGAGTTTCCACACGAGGTGGTGATTCGACTACCCCCTCGTCGTCCGACTCGTCGCTTTCCTCTTCGTCATCGTCGTCCGATGACTCCCAATCACCACTCTCCTCCGCGCTGTCCTCGCCCTCATGATCCTACTCCAGAGCTTGTTCACCATTGGGCATCGAGTACATCTCGGTATAAACCTACAAGGCAAAAGAAGTCGAGTGAAAGTCAGTCGGATTCAAAGATGATCGGAAAGAGTATCCAAATGCAATCAGCTGTAGAGGCTGAACCTTGTCTGGCTGATTGCTACTGCTGAAGGGATCGACTCTCCTGGCGCCTCTAGGGTTGCCCTTGTTTCCTGTGATACTCCTCAGCCATTGGGACACTGTTTTGGCCGGTACCTCCTCTGGATGAACCCGAGCGGTATCGCTGGCTCCAGAATACTTCCACATAGAGTGGTCACGAGCCTGGAGCGGCTGGATACGCCAACTAAGGAATACCTCCAACAAATCCATGCCAGTGACACCTTGGTTGATCAACTGCACCACCCTCTCGACCAGCATGGCTGTCTCCACCTTCTCCGCGGTGGTCACTTTCAGCGAGGAAGGGGTCTGAACACGATCGAAGGAAAAGGGGGGAAGTCCAGTCGACTGGCCTGGAGTCACGATATCCTGGCAATAGAACCAGGTCGACTGCCAGCCTCTGACCGACTCAGGAAGGGTCATTGAAGGGAAAGAACTCCTCTTCCTCTTCTGGATACCCAAACCCCCACACATCTGGATAACGTGTGTCTTCTCGTCACTCGAATTTTCTTTCTTCACAGACTGGGAGCGGATAGTGAAAATGTGCTTGAAAAGACCCCAGTGTGGTCGACACCCCAAAAAATTCTCGCACATGGACACAAACGCGGCAAGGTATGTGATGGTGTTGGGAGAGAAATGATGGAGTTGGGCCCCGAAGAAATTCAAGAAACCCCGGAAAAAAGGGTGCGGAGGAAGCGAGAAACCGCGGTCGACATGGGTGGCGAGCAGAACACACTCACCCGGTCGCAGCTGCGCCTCCGTCTCCCCCTCCGGCAACTGCGCAAATCCATGGACGATCAGCCCGGACTCAGCCAGCTCATCCAAATCTTCCTGCCGAAGCGAGGATCGAATCCAATCGCCCTGGATCCAACCCGACGGCAGCCCCGACTGTGACGACGACCCCTGATTCGTCTTCTTGCCTTTCGCCATCCCCGTCGCCTTCTTCGCGCGTTCCAGCGCCTCTGTCTTTTCCTTCCCCATGGTGGCGGAGCGGTGGCGTTGAGAGCGGAGGCGCCGGATGCGGTGGAGAAACAGAGGGGGAAGAAGGAGAATGGACGCGCACAGTGCAGGCTCCTCGGATCCGTCGCTTTTAAAGACCCACTTCCGAGTGGCTGACGCGTGGGCCCGGGCGATCCTGTCAAATCCGGCAACAGTCGCGCGCGGGGTACGTGGCGAAAAAGGTGGCACAGGGATCGAGGTGCTCCTGTCTATCCATCCCGCTTACCATGGCACGCTCCGCCTCGCGCGCTTCCCCGAAATTTTGAATCCCATGAAATCCGGGATGCGCCGTAACTAATCGCGCCAAAGATTTCGCATCAAAAACAGCACTTGACGGATGACGCTGTAAATCCAATCGGCAATTTCTGAATCGATCAAGGCGACTAAAACGAAGCCGAAGTTCCAACATGGGCCTCCGTTCGAACATGAATAGTTGTGAAGCACAAGAGTCGAAGCAAGATCAACTTCAACCTTCTTTTCACTCGGACCTCAATCCATTCGGGGGCTAATGATGATGATATAGACCTGGGGTAGGACCATAGGCCTGACCTATATGCCCTATCCAAGGTCACTATCCTAGAAGCAAAGAAGCTCAAGAGACAACAGGGAGGGCCCAACAAAGGTGTCGTGTACAATCCACTCGACCGATCAGCTACTCGGAAGCCCCTCCTTCCTAAAGCCACTCGACCATACAAGAATCCACTCGACCTATTGAAGACCAGGAGTCATCTGGAACAACAACGGACGAGCATTCACTCTGTAATCTTTAAGGCCATTAAGGCATTTAAGGCTGGCGTTACCAGTAACGCCTCTTCTTTATGTACATTGAACCCTTGACAATAGGTGGACGGCTGGGGTCCTGGCGTTCATTATATAAGCCGCCCCCCTCCTCTGGCACAAGGGTTCGCACCCCCTGTAACACACATACGCATAATCCAGTCGACCGCCCCTGGGCACCGAGACGTAGGGCTATTACTTCCTCCGCAAAGGGCCTGAACTCGTAAAACTTGTGTGTACAACTTCTCCATAGCTAGGATCTTGCCTCTTCATACCTACCCCCATTCTACTGTCAGTCTTAGATCCACAACACCACTATCCGCCGCGCACCTCCCTCCCAACTTCTCCATTAATGGCGCCCGAGCACCTGTTCTACGGCATGGCTATATGTCTCACTGGACTGAGATTTAAGAAAGAAAAATGAAAATCTGAAAATAAAGTTTTGCACGGAACTTGATGTAAGATCCGACGGACCTATATAGCATCGACTGCGACTTATAGCAAGCATGATGAATATAAGGACGATGACAGTGGATAATAATTGTCTTACATATTTAGAAACATAATTAAAAAAAGCCACATGCGGCAACGCCCGAAATACACAAGGGCAAAAGAAGAAGTAAGACAACGATCTGGCTCGTTGATCTCTACTTTCTTGATGCGTTGTTGCAGGTCGCGGGAACTAGTCTCCGCGGCGAGTGGTGATGAGCTCTTTTGTCCTCAAGATGCTGCTTGAGAGCATCCACGGATTCCTCCACCAGCCTTCTGTGCTCGATGCACAACATGGCATTCTCGTCCATAAGTTTCTCGACGACGACGCCGGTCCTCTTCAACAAGGCAGTGGTCTGCTCCTGCTGCTCCGCACTTCCGACGATCTTCGCCCTCAACAGGTTGCGCTCGGCCCGGAGCTTCGCATTGCTCTCATTTAGTTGCCGGATGACATCAGTAGACTATTCAAACGAGGCTTTCAGGTGATCCTGCAACCTCTCCCACCTGGAGATCTGATCCATCTGCCTAAGGACGAGGGCACGCATGCGCCTGTAAGAGTCCTCGCCTGCCCGCGAGGCATTTTCCCAGGCCGCCGCCGCGCGGGAGGACATCTCTGCTGCATTCGCGGTGTGGCGGGACATCTCTTCTGCTTCCGCGGCACGGCTGGATCAGTCTGCTGCATCGACGGCGCGGCGGGTCCTCTGTGCTGCTTCGGCGGCACGGCGGGACCTCTCTGCTGCTACGACCGTGCAGCAGGACATGTTGGCTGCTTTCGCGGCGAGGCGGGACATCTCTCGTGCTCCCACTTCCAGGCTCGCCTCTCCCTGGTGGCAATCTCTCGACCCAGAACTCACGCTGGCCATGGCGGACGCATGGGAACGATGATGAATGACTTGTTTGTTTTTGACTTTTTGTGGATGAGGAGTTGAGGAGGAATGTGCAGTCATCTTGGAGTAGTAGTATTTATAACCGCGTAGTAATACGCTCCTAAGTGGGAAACCGTTTAGGTTTTGACCAGTGTGAACTGGTTTGCAATTTGGAATGTGACGGGACGCGGCCTCCCTGTTCTTCTAAAATATTGTGATGGGGCGCATCCTCAAACTTTACTGATGGTTATAAGTGCGGCACTATTCCCGGAAGGCGTAACGTGGGCACGTACACCTTCTCGGCCGCGTACGTGGCGTTTGCACCATAGGGTGCACCGCAATAGGCAATGTCAGCACACGCCTTGTTCCAACAATCGTGCGCGCTCGTTATTACCATCGCGCACGCTTCTTTTAATTAGAATGGGTGTGCCCGTCTAGCGCACACACGTTGATCTATCTAACTGTTTCAGTTTGTTGTGGCTAATCGCAAACAGTTCATCCATGTGAAGTGTATGCCATCAATCACAGACGCTTTGATCTGGCTTACCTGTTTCTGTTGTGTTGCCTAATCGCAAACAGTTAATCCTTCTGAAGCGTATGCCCTCAATCACACACACCTTGATCTGGCTGACCATTTCTTTTGTGTTGCCTAATCACAAACAGTTCATCCGAGTGAACCGTATGCTCTATATCGCACACGCCTTCATCTGGCTACCCGTTTCTTTTGTTCCTCCTCATCGCAAACAGTTAATTGAACTGAACCGTATGCCCTTCATCGCACAAGCAACTAAAACCTGAACCGTGTTTGATGCATCCGTCATCGCAAACGTTTTATACATTTCTGACGGTTTTCATACACCACCGTTTGCGATTATGGCATCGCACATAGTTTCTCGAAGGGTCTCTGATTGTAGTGTCGCGTTAGCAACATCCTGCAGTAGTGTAAGCACTACGACGCTATGACCGGAGGAGTAAACTGTGGAGGGGGCACCGCACACGGCTAAGAGAATAACTGTTGTGCTTTGGGGTGCCCCCTGCCCCCGCATATAAAGGATGGGAGGAGGAGGCCGGCCACCAAGGGCGTGCCAAGGGGGGGAGTCCTACTAGGACTCCGCTCCTAGTAGGATTTGCCCCCCCTTTTTTCTTTCTCATGGAGGGGGAAGAGGGAAGGAGAGGGAGACGGGGAAAGGAAAGGGGGGCCATGCCCCCTTCCCCTTGTCCAATTCGTACAACCCATGGGGGGTGGGGGCGCCATCCCTTGTGGGCTCCCCTATCTCTCCTCTATGGCCCATGTTGGCCCATTACTTCCCCGGGGGATTCCGATAACCCCTCGGTACTCCGATAAATATCTGAAACGTCCCGAAACCATTCCGGTGTCCAAATATTATCGTCCAATATATCAATCTTTACCTCTCGACTATTTCGAGACACCTCGTCATGTCCGCGATCTCATCCGGGACTCCGAACAGTCTTTGGTCACCAAAACACATAACTCATAATACAAATCGTCATCGAACGTTAAACGTGCGGACCCTACGGGTTCAAGAACTATGTAGACATGACCGAGACACATCTCCGATTAATAACCAATAGCGGAACCTTGATGCTCATATTGGTTCCTACATATTCTACGAAGATCATTATCGGTCAAACCGCAATAACAACACACGTCATTCCCTTTGCCATCGGTATGTTACTTGCCCAAGATTCGATCGTCGGTATCCTTATACCTAGTTCAATCTTGTTACCGGCAAGTCTCTTTACTCGTTCCGTAGTGCATCATCCCATAACTAACTCATTAGTCACATTGCTTGCAAGCCTTATAGTGAGGTGCATTACCGAGAGGGCCCAGAGATACTTCTCCGATACTCGGAGTGAACTAATCTCGATCTATGCCAACTCAACAAATACCTTCGGAGACACCTGTAGAGCATATTTATAATCACCCAGTTATGTAGTGACGTTTGATAGAACACAAGGTGTTCCTCCGGTATTCGGGAATTGCATAGACTCATAGTCAAAGGAATATGTATAAGTCATGAAGAAAGCAATGGCAATAAAACTTAACGATCATTATGCTAAGCTAACGGATGGGTCTTGTCCATCACATCATTCTCCTAATGATATGATCTCATTCATCAAATGACAACACATGTCTATGGTCAGGAAACTTAACCATCTTTGATTAATGAGCTAGTCTAGTAGAGGTATACTAGGGACACTTTGTTTTGTCTATGTATTCACACATGTATCAAGTTTCCGGTTAATACAATTCTACAATGAATAATAAACATTTATCATGATATAAGGAAATATAAATAACAACTTTATTACTGCCTCTAGGGCATATTTCCTTCAGTGCCCCCCTCGGGGCACCCCCAGGCGCTTCTCTGGCCCACTTGATGTCTTCTGGTCCATAAAAAATCCACAAAAAGTTTCGCGGTGTTTGGACTCCGTTTGATATTGATTTCCTGCGATGTAAAAAACAAGCAAAAAACAGCAACTGATACTAGGCACTGGGTCAATAGGTTAGTCCCAAAAAATGATATAAAGTTGCTATAAAATGATAGTAAAACATCCAAGAATGATAATATAGCAGCATGAATACTTCATAAATTATAGATATGTTGGAGACGTGTCAGTCCTCGAGTAGGTAAATGATAAAAGAAATAATTTATGAAGTGTGAATGCTAGCATAGTGCATAAGTTTGATCAATGATAATTTCAATCACTTTTCGTAGCATGATAAACAACAACTCTTTCTCATAAAACTCATCATGATAAAGTAGCTATCAATTCACATGTTATGGTTCAAACAATGCATTCTCTTCAAACTTAACAACCTATGTTCTTAGTCACCAAACGATTGCAATTCAACTTATCTTCAATAAAGTCTAAGTAAGAGCTCCACATACTCAATTATCATATAGTCTTCTATGATTGCTAGTACTCAAAGCATATTCTTAGAACAAATGGCATCCATCAGACACAGAGAAATATATAGGGGCTTAATGTTTCGCCTCCCAACTCATTTATCATAGAGATAATTGTCAACAATAATAATTCATGATCAAATATATTTGAATGGCCATATATGCTTGGAACTTTCCCCACCACATGATGCTTGCCAACTAGAGAATAATTAAGGTTGAAATGAGAAGAAATACTCTTGACTCTTGCATGAAAGTAAAAGCTAAAAAATTAAATAGACCCTTCGTAGAAGGAAGTAGAGGTTCTCATGCACTTTTGAATTAATTTTTTTGATGTGCAAGCTCTTAATGCAAAGGAATGCCACGTTATACAGCCCCTTGTGATAGCAACCTTTATTATCCAGTTTGTCGATTTTATTTCTTTACCATCACAAGTTCATACAACACTTATTTTCCCTTGCAATAAAAGATCATACATATTTTAGGAGCAATTTTTATTGCTTTTTGCACCGATGACAACTTACTTGAAAGATGTTATTCAATCCATAGGTACATATGGTGGACACTCATGGCAAGAAACATGGTTTAAGGGTTTTTGGATGCACAAGTAGCATCTCTACTTAGTACTATTTTTTTGCTAGCAAAAGACCCTAAGTAAGCACAACATGTTGGAGGATCCATAACAATATAACTTCTATGCAAATATACCCAAACATAACTCATTACGTTGTCTTCCTTGTCCAACTTCAACTAATTTGATCAATTTTGAAATAATTAATGGGTATTCACAATCATAAAAGATGTCCAAGATAATATATTTACATGTGGAAGTTCTCTTTGTTATACTAATCAATCATGAATTGCTTGTATGACCAATATGAAGGAAATATGCCCTAGAGGCAATAAAGTTGTTATTTATATTTCCTTATATCATGATAAATGTTTATTATTCATGCTAGAATTGTATTAACCGGAAACTTAGTACATGTGTGAATACATAGACAAACAGAGTGTCACTAGTATGCCTCTACTTGACTAGCTCGTTGAATCAAAGATGGTTAAGTTTTCTAGCCATAGACATGAGTTGTCATTTGATTAATGGGATCACATCATTATAGAATGATGTGATTGACTTGACCCATTCCGTTAGCTTAGCACTTGATCGTTTAGTATATTGCTATTGCTTTCTTCATGACTTATACATGTTCTTATGACTATGAGATTATGCAACTCCCGAATACTGGAGGAACACTTTGTGTGCTACCAAACGTCACAACGTAACTGGGTGATTATAAAGGTGCACTACAGGTGTCTCCAATGGTACTTGTTGAGTTGGCATAGATCGAGATTAGGATTTGTCACTCCGATTGTCGGAGAGGTATCTCTGGGCCCTCTCGGTGATGCACATCACTATAGGCCTTGCAAGCAATGTGACTAATGAGTTAGTTGTGGGATGATGCATTACGGAACGAGTAAAGAGACTTGCCGGTAATGAGATTGAACTAGGTATTGAGATACCGATGATCGAATCTCGGGCAAGTAACATACCGATGACAAAGGGAACAACGTATATTGTTATGCGGTTTGACCGATAAAGTTCTTTGTAGAATATGTAGGAACCAATATGAGCATCCAGGTTCCGCTATTGGTTATTGACCGGAGATGAGTCTCGGTCATGTCTACATAGTTCTCGAACCCGTAGGGTCCGCACGCTTAACGTTCGGTGGTGATCTGTATTATGAGTTTATGTGTTTTGATGTACCGAAGGTAGTTCAGAGTCCCGGATATGATCACGAACATGACGAGGAGTCTCGAAATGGTCGAGACGTAAAGATCGATATATTGGAAGCCTATGTTTGGACATCGGAATGGTTCCGCAAGAGTTCAGGCGTTTACTGGAGTACCGGGAGGTTACCGGAACCACCCGGGGAGTATATGGGCCTTATTGGGCCTTAGTGGAATAGAGGAGAGGAACGGAAAAGGTGGAGGGCGCGCCCCCTAGCCCAATCCGAATTGGGTGGGCCCCCCTTCCTTCCCTCTCTCCTCCCCTTCCTTCTCTCCTACTCCTACTACTTGGAAGTGGGGATCCTACTCCCGGTGGGAGTAGGACTCCCCAGGGTGCGCCATAGTAGAGGGCCGGCCCTCCCCCTCCTCCACTCCTTTATATACGGGGGAAGGGGCACCCCATAGACACACAAGTTGATCATTGATCTTTTAGCCGTGTGCGGTGCCCCCCACCACCATAATCCACCTCGGTCATATCATTGCAGTGCTTAGGCGAAGCCTTGCGCCGGTAGCTTCATCATCACCGTCATCACGCCGTCGTGCTGACAAAGCTCTCCCTCGATAGTCTGCTGGATCGTGAGTTCGTGGGACGTCACCGAGCCGAACGTGTGCAGATCGCGGAGGTGCCGTACTTTTGGTACTAGGATCGATCGATCGTGAAGACGTACGACTACATCAACCGCGTTGTTATAACGCTTCTGCTTACGGTCTACGAGGGTACGTGGACAGCACTCTCCCCACTCGTTGCTATGCATCACCATGATCTTGCGTGTGCGTAGGAAAATTTATGAAATTACTGCGTTCCCCGACAGTGGTATCCGAGCCAGGTTTATGCGTAGATGTTATATGCACGAGTAGAACACAAGTGAGTTGTGGGCGATAATAGTCATACTGCTTACCAGCATGTCATACTTTGATTCGTCGGTATTGTTGGATGAAGCGGCCCGGACCGACATTACGTGTACGCTTACGCGAGACTGGTTCTACCGACGTGCTTTGCACACAGGTGGCTGGCGGGTGTCAGTTTCTCCAACTTTAGTTGAATTGAGTGTGGCTACGCCCGGTCCTTGTTGAAGGTTAAAATAGCACATACTTGACGAAAAATCGTTGTGGTTTTGATGCTTAGGTAAGAACGGTTCTTGCTCAGCCGTAGCAGCCACGTAAAACTTGCAACAACAAAGTAGAGGACATCTAACTTGTTTTTGCAGGGCATGTTGTGATGTGATATGCTCAAGACATGATGCTAAATTTTATTGTATGAGATGATCATGTTTTGTAGCAGAGTTATCGGCAACTGGCAGGAGCCATATGGTTGTCGCTTTATTGTATGAAATGCAATCGCCATGTAATTGCTTTACTTTATCACTAAACGGTACCGATAGTCATAGAAGCAATAGTTGGCAAGACGACAACGATGCTACGATGGAGATCAAGGTGTCACGCCGGTGACAATGGTGATCATGACGGTGCTTTGGAGATGGAGATCAAAGGCACAAGATGATGATGGCCATATCATATCACTTATATTGATTGCATGTGATGTGTCACAGCCCCAGAATAATGCTTGTTATTAGTGGCATTGCATCCATGCATCATGTCTAAATTTATTTGAAAATTTAAATGGGGATTGATCAAACCCCTAGCACCAAAGCAATGCAAATAGGTTCAACTTAAAAATATTTTCAATAAACCCAAACTGACTTCAGAAAAAGTCCATCATTTTTGAAGTTGGTGAAAACCGCTGACAAAAATGGTGCACATTTTTCCTAGGTCATTTAAGGTTTTTTGGATTAAATCATAGGTATTTGAATTGGGGCTTATAAATGTTATATACATTTTTTACTGCTCCAATAATTCTGAAACTTTTGTTGGGGCTCTAGAATTATTCAGTTAGCATCCAAAAATATTTTCAGAATTCATTTAAGTGGTTTAGCATTTTTGCTAAATCAAAACACAAAGACAGAAAATAGGAAATGATAAAAAAAAGGAGAGCAACTTACCTGGTCTCACCTGTGCAGCCCACCAGAGAGCTCAGCCATTGCTGTAGCAGTCGGCCTAGCCCACCAGCGCCCTCCCTAGCACACGCCGGCCACCTCCTGCCTCCCTGCCTGTCTCCCCATCGCCCTAAGGATGCCACGAGACCCCTTGGCGCCCTCTCACTCCCTCCCGTGTCTCTCCCTCGTCCGCCCCTCTCCCCCGAGCACCACCGAGCGGAGCTCGTCGCCACCGACACCGTTCGCCGCGGCCACCGACCCTCCCTCGCCCATCCAGTGTATCCAAGAGCTCCGGGTCGTCTTCCTCATCCTCTCCACCGAGCCATGGAACGACGGACGCACCACAACGTCGCCAGCATCGCCGTTTCCATCGCTGGACACCGTGGATCCTCGCCGTCGATTCAGGAGCTACCGGGCGTCCCCGACCTCGCCCTCGCGCTCGTTGGACTCGCTGTGAGCCTCCGCACTGAACCTCCCTCTCCCCGATGCCGATTTCTTCCTCTAACCGCGGGCTCCGTTGAGCCCGAGAGCTCATCGCCGTCGGCCACGAGGTCGCCGTGGCTAGAGCCCACACACGTCGCGTCCGAGCATGCTGTCGTCCTCAGAGCGTTCCCAGGAACCCAGAGCACCTACCCACTCTTCCTCTCGTGCACCGTAGAACTCTGTCCATCTTCACCGAACTACGGCCGCCGTGCAAGTTGCTGCCGCCGTCGACTTAGGCCACCGGAGCTGCTGCTGCGTGCACCACCCGACGCGGACGAGCCTCCTCGTTGCGTAGACGCAATTCACCGTCCATATGGTTGCTGGAAAGCAAAACCCGAGCATCGCCGCCGGCTTAACTCCGGCCGTGCTGACGTGGCAACGTCATTAGTGGCTAATGATCCACTAACTAACCCCCTAGCTCGCTGACATGCGGGCCCCACTGCCTAACTAACCAGCTAACAAAAATAGATTAAGTTTAATCTAAACACAGTGGCCCCACGCGTCGGCGTTGACCTCGCTGACGTGGCCGTTGACCGGACCCACCTGTTTGTGACACTAAATGTCACAGGGTCACTGACCTGTGGGTCCCGCTGGTCAGGTTTGACCTGGACCGTGGCCCGTTGACCTGCTGACGTCATGATGATGTCAGGCTGATGCAGTAATCCTTTTCTAGAATTTAAATAATTCTTAAATGATTTGTTTAATTCAGAAAAATATCCAAAACTTTGAAAAATCATAGAAATTAATCTATAGCTCCAAATTAAATAAATTATATATGAAAAATGATCAGAAAAATTCAAGGAATCTGAATATGGCATTTTCATGCATGTTTGAACAACTTAACCTCACTGTTTAGTCCAAAACATGATAATGCACTTTTTGAATTCATAGTTTGAATTTAAATTTGAACCTTGAGTTCAAATGAACCCAAACCTTTCTGTTACTAGTTGCATTAGCTCAAATTACAACATATTGTCATGTCATGATCATGCATCATATTGTGCATTGCATTGATTGTGCTCTTCCTTGTTTGCCGGTAATTGTCCCCTCTCGGTAGACGCTGCTCCGACGCTGTGATCGTTGACACTGATGAAGACTCAATGTTATCTTTAGAAGTGCCAGGCAAGCAAAACCCCCTTGTTCATTCCGATACAATCCCACTCTCTCGCTCCTGCTCTCTTTTATTGCATTAGGACAACAACGATTCATCTGTTACCTGTCGCGGTAGTTGAACCCCTTTCCTCTGCATGACCTGTCATTGCCACAGTAAATAGATGAAACCCACTAGCATGAGTAGGAGTTGTTTGAGCCCTGATGTGCCTACTCATTCATGCTTGTTGTCATGCCTGCTACTTCTTAGAGTTAAGTCAGGTCTGATTCACCGGGGATGAATTGGAATGTGGTGAACATGTCCTACCGTTGAGAGCTAAGTGTGTGAACACGATTTGGTAAAGGTATCGGGGAGAGGCCATGTAGGAGTACATGGTGGGTTGTCTCATTGAAGCCGTCCTCAAGAGCCGAGTTCTGTGTTTGTGATCCATGAACAGTTACTACCACACATTGGGCTTCGGGCGCTCCAAGCTCTCTCGACTTATTAATCAACTTGATCTCTGTCCAGGAGTTGCAACTAGTTTCTGGTGTTTGTAGGTAGTGTTAGTAGTCTACCAAGTGGCACTCGGTATAGGTGGGCTTGGGACAGACTAGGCACAGTGGCACGGTGTACCAAGTGGCACCCGGATGGTGGGCTTGGGAACCCTGCTCACATCGTTTGGGGCCGTGAGCGACACCCTGGCCGGATCTCCTTGTGGATGGAACCCGAATAGGCGATAAACCTGGACTAGAGACTTGTTTGGTTAGTCAGGTCGTGGCCGACTCCCTCGCCAGGCTTCCGCTTGAAGGTTGCCGAGATACACGACGTGTACATGGTGGTAAGTGGCGAGAGCGTGTGTGAAGAAGTACACCCCTGCAGGTTTATAAATGATCTATTCGAATAGCCGTGTCCGCGGTAAAGGACTTCTGGGTTGCCTGTACAGTTCATAGATAACTTGAAATGGATACTCTAAAACTCGCAAGATAAGCGTGAGTGCTATGGATGGCCTTCTCGTAGGGAGACGGGAGCGGATCCATAGTGGTGTATTGATATGGTGAATATGTGGACTCATGTGCGCCACCTCAAAAGAGTTACTTGCAATCGTAGTTCAGGATAGCTACCGAGTCAAGCTGGCTTGCTGCAGTCAAACTCCACCACCCCTTTGTTGATACCGATGCATATGTAGCTAGTTCTGATGTAAGTCTTGCTGGGTACATTTGTACTCACGTTTGCTTATTTTATGTTTTGCAGAGAGACTTCAGTCTCGCTAGTAGTTCCGCGTGGACTTCGACGTTTAGCTTGTTACCTCCGCTATGATCTTGTACCCTTGGGAGGGTCTTGTAGATAGTCGGGCTTCTCGGCCTTTTTCATTTGTAGTTGTCTGTATTCAGACATGTTTATGCTTCCGCTTGATGCTTGTATGCTCTGCATGTTGGGTCATGAGACCCATGTTTGTAATATATGACTCTTCGGAGCCTTATGAATAAATACTCTGAGTCGTAGAGTCTTGTTGTCATGCCATGTTGTATTTGCACATCGAGCATATTGTGTGTATGATTGAAATGCTTGGTATGTGTGGGATCCGACAACCTAGTTGTCTATCCTTGGTAGCCTCTCTTATGGGGAAATGTAGTCGGGTGCTTCCACTGAGCCATGGTAGTCTGCTACAGCCTGATTTACCGGAGTCCTGCTAGCCCAGAACTACTACTCTGGAACGCTTAGACTGGCCGGCATGTGATTCACATCGTTCATGTGTCTGTCCCTTCGGGGAAATGTCACGCGGTGACTTCCGGAGTCCTGCTAGCCTGCTACAGCCCGGATTCCCGGAGTCCTGTTAGCCCAGTTGCTACAGCCCGGATTCACACGCTGATGACCGACATGCTCGATGTTGTTTCATGTATGTCTGTCCCCGTAAGTTAGTGCCACTTTGGGTTCACGACTAGTCATGTCGGCCCGGGTTCTCTGTCATATGGATGCTAGTGACACTATCATATACGTGAGCCAAAAGACACAAACGGTCCCGGGCCAGGTAAGGCGACACCCGTGGGAATACCGTGCTTGAGGCTGCAAAGTGATATGAGGTGTTACATGATAGATCGGTGTGACTTAGAATCGGGGTCCTGACAGCTTTGGTATCAGAGCCTGACTGCTTGTAGGATTACCAAGCCAAACTGGTCGAAGTTGAGTTTAGAAATTCTTTAGTATATAAGGGAATTGATTGTGGAAGGGAGCGTAAGGCTCTTTTTACTCCTTATACCTCATGGCCTTCTGATCTGAGTCAACATCTTCTCTTCTATGGGGATTAAGAACTAGGCTTCTTGTCTTTCTATCAGGATCACGTTTTACTAATCCGTAGAATCTTAGGATTGATGGATTCAAGTCTCAGTTCAGTTCCTAGTATTTTCCTGTGTTAGCAGTTGGTCTCGGAACCTTGCTATTGTGATGTTAAGTGGCTATGCCACCATTTTGCAGGATGTCTCAAACCCTTTTTGAGCATTTACAGCCGTTATGTTGTCCGAGTCATCCCAGGTTTCTAAATAGTCTGATGCATTTGTAAATCCCTTCCTCCCGTTCCGATGTTCCTTTGGGCCAGTTCAACCACACTAATTGGTGAGTTGAGGTACTCTGTTGCCTCGACATCTATGTTGGACCTATTATTATGACTCCAGGTGTCTTAGAGGATCACCCAGTAGTCTAGCAATGTTTTATATTCCTAGTGTGATGATTCTGGCCATCATTCTCGGAAGCATTCCATGATGCCATTTAGTAGTAGGTATTCTGCTCCTGGGTTCTTGACCCAAGATTCGCTTTACTTACCTCACGTTGATAGTGTTTGCTAGTTCCCTTAGGATATTAGTAACCATTGTGATAGTCCTCGAGGTCTGTGGTATATCGCTCTTCCAATACCATGAACCATTATGGCAGAAGTTCTTTTGAACCAAAAGATCACAACCAGAGTGCTTTTGATGAGTTCTCCATTCTACATTGTGAATCTGCCAGTTCTACCTTTCTGCATGGGTTATCCGGAAGGAATGTTGAGCTTTGCTCGACATACTAATCTATGCATCCACAACTCAGAAAGATATATGTCCCTTTGAGTTGTACCTCTTTAGTTGTATTCCGACCTTCATCTATGAATAGATAGTCAAGGGTATGTGTGCATTCGTGTTCATCGATGCCTATTATTCTTGTGGTCCGGCAAGCCATCCTATTCAGAATTACTAGGAGAAACAAACTCCAGTACCTCATCCATATCTAGGATTGGGTCAAAGCAGTTGTATCCCGCAGATCAAAATGCCAATCCAGATTTTGTTCTGTCCTACCCTGGAGTATTACCCCCTTTTTGTCAAGAATATCATAGGAATTGCACCGTGTCTTATGAATTCTTGACGAACTGATACTTCTCGCCATTGTTCTTCATTCCTCAGTCTCTGTGTTGTTGCAACCGGAATGCCGACAAGTGAACTATGATGTGTGAAATCAATACTCTTAGCAACCCCGTTGCTTGGTAGTTAAAGGACAATATATTCATTCTTAGTGTGTTGGTTATTAAATCACCATACTAGGACTGATTGTGCTACCTAGTCCTTATTTCGGTGCACTCTTATCAATGAGTTAGGATTGTGTCAATCCCTCGCCCTTTTGATCATATCATCTTGCCTCGAAAGCAAGATTGCTCCCGAGCTTAATAACATTTCGGTGGTTCGTGATTTTCCGGATATCTTCACGGAAGTATCACCAGGTCGTCCCCTGACCGATATGTTGAGTTCGTGATCAAGTTGGTTTTCCAATAAACCACCCTTTCTCCAAGATTCTGTGTTGGATACCCTGAACTAGTTGGTTGAGCTAAACAACAACTTGGAGAGTTGGAAGAGAAAAGCTTGTCTGACTTAGTTCATGTTAAAGGATATCTTGTGTTTGTGTGTTTGTTGTAGAAAGATGATTTCTTCATCGATTGGTCCTCGTGATCAGTTGTTGAACCTATCGCCTTGCCCAAACCTTGATTTGAGTGTGGGCCATCGTCAAATCAAGTTAGAACCAGCGATATTCGTAACGTTGTCTTACTCGTGGTTGATTCCTCGAGCATACACCATTACATCTTTTGGTCTGACCAATACTATCACATTGTTTACATAATGGTGGAAGTCCAGTGATATGGAAATTCCGATGAGTTGCTGTTGAGCCCATCAGCAGCATTTTGTCTCCTCCATGATTCATGTTGAACATTGAGTTAGTGTTGGAAACTTTGTAAGCATTAACTTCATGTCCCGTGCATGAAGCATATGTCCGGATGAAAGAAGTGATTTCCTCTAATTCATGTGCATCTGATGCAAGTCGCAACCGTGAATTTGAGAAAGTTTTTTTTTGCTTCCTTTGGAATCATCCCAAGTCAGTCATGCATGTGCGAAGCATTCTATGGTCTGATAGACTGATCATCTCCATTCCATATGTAATCCCTAGCACACCTGTCGGTGTCAAAACCAGCGGATCTCGGGTAGGGGGCCCCGAACTGTGCGTCTAAGGCGGGTGGTAACAGGAGGCAGGGGACACAATGTTTACCCAGGTTCGGGCCCTCTCGATGGAGGTAATACCCTACTTCCTGCTTGATTGATCTTGATGATATGAGTATTACAAGAGTTGATCTACCACGAGATCGTAGAGGCTAAACCCTAGAAGCTAGCCTATGGTATGATTGTTGTTGTCCTGCGGACTAAACCCTCCGATTTATATAGACATCGGAGGGGGCTAGGGTTACACAGAGTCGGTAACAAGGGAGGAGATCTACATATCCGTATTGCCAAGCTTGCTTTCCACGCCAAGGAGAGTCCCATCCGGACACGGTCGAAGTCTTCAATCTTGTATCTTCATAGTCCAACAGTTCGGCCAAAGGATATAGTCCGGCTGTCCGAGGACCCCCTAATCCAGGACTCCCTCAGTAGCCCCCGAACCAGGCTTCAATGGCGATGAGTCCGGCGCGCAGATTGTCTTCGGCATTGCAAGGCGGGTTCTTTCTCCAAATTCTGAATACCTGTTGAGTAGTGTCCGGCTTCCCATAAATGCTGCACTCCTAGGCTTCCGCGCCTAATAATGGATATCCTCCACGCGTCGAGCGAATGCGAGATGTCGGGGCATTTTTACCATTGCCACCCTAGCCATGTGGGTAAATTGTCTATTATAGAGACGGGGATTCTCAGATCCAGATCACACCATCCTTCCACGGCGAGTATCCATCGGAGCGCGCCCGGAAAAAATCCATTCCAACATGGCCGGCCATCGCAGCTCCTCCTCTCGCTCCTGTAGCCCTAAGCCCGGCAATTGGAAGAAGTGTTCCGTCCCGCACAGCCAATTAGTAGAGTTACAGACCCAGGGATTTCTCCCTCCAGCGTATATGGTCACCGTCCGAGCCGGGCTCGCCACCTATAATGGCGGGGAGCAAGCGGGGATCTTTCCCAGCCCATCCATGGGGGAGCGGGTATGCCTTGTCCCTTACTTATTAAGAGGGCTTGGATTTCCAATTCATCCGTTCCTCCGCGGGCTCCTGGAGTTCTATGGCCTCCAGCTGCATAATATCACTCCCGCCTCCATATTACACATTGCTGGTTATGTCGCCCTTTGCGAGTTGTTTCTGGGCTGCGAAGCTCATTTCAAGCTATGGAAGAGGCTATTCTGCCTCGTACCCCGTACACAGAAGGGGTCAATATACCAAGTGGGCGGAGCCGAAATATGGCGCATCACCGGGACCGGATACCTGTCCGGTACTCCGAAGAAGACATCCGAGGACTGGCCTTCGGAGTGGTTTTATATGGAGGACGTTCCCCTTCCGGACCCTATTCGGATGGGCCTTCCTGAGTTCGACAATGCTCCCCTGAAGAAACGCCGCAGATGGCGCCCCCGGAGCCCCCAGGAGGAAGATAACGGAGAAGTCCTTTACCTGATGGGCCGGATAAAACTGCTGGCTCAATCAGGACTGACAATAATCGAGGTTATGCCAATATGTATAATGCGGGGGGTACAGCCACTTCAATATCGGGGGCATCCCATGTGGCACTTAACGGAAGATGATGCTACCCGCTACGGTCGTAAGGGACCGGACTCAGTCGCTGCTCTAGCAAAAATCTTGTCCGATTTGTACAAAGGAGAGGAAGAGGAGTTCATCCGCATTAAGCCACGGGATGGATTCTCCATGTACAACCCTCCAAGCTGGGTGAGCTGTCACTTTTTACTCCCAACCTTCCCGCATTCTTTCTCATAAGTATTTACCTTGCCGTTTCATGGCAGGAATTGCGAAAAGCTGTAAGGGAGGTCGACAACCCGCCACCACAACCAGAGGACCCTGACCGGGCCCTCGACCCCGGACTCGAAGAAGATCCGGACATATTTGTGGAGCTGATTGACAGGACGTTCTATCAATTGAGCTGCGATGATGCCACCGTGGCCATCACAGCCGATTATCCTGGACTACTCCCTGCATCGCACGTAAGTAAAACCGGAGTCCCAACTTCCGAGAAGGATCCCTTTTTCTGCACTTCACCTACCACACACATATGGCGTTTTACAGGGAAGGACCTCGGGACGCCATGCCGAACCCGCAGTGACTCACCAACGAGGGCACCGAAGCCAGGTAGGCTTAAAAGGAAGGCGGTCAGGACTGAGACATCGTCGCAGAGGTACGAAATAAAACCCCGCTCCATGGTTGTCGTCTTTTAAAATATAATAACGTCCATGTTTCCTAGTAGGAAAAACGCTCGCCGGACTATGTCCGGAGAGGTTGCCGGTCACGCCTCCACCAGTCGGGCTCCAGGGCCGAACATAGAGGCGGACGCTAACATGGGGCGAACGCCGGATGTTCCTCCTACAGAGGATGCGGATAGGCTATCCGCTACAAATTCCGAAGTGGAGAGTGCCATGAATCACAGGCGTCGCCGGGCCGTACTCCGTGATGCTTGTTTCTCCCAAGAGGCGTTTGATGCCTTCAACTCAGGAGACGCGTACATCCGTGCTGCTCAAAATGGTCTTGCCAGAGCCACGGACCAGTATGTAAAGGATATACGGGTAGGAAAATCTAATAATTATATATATCAATAGCCCCTGAGACTTGAAACAATTGACATAACTGATTTAAGGATCATTATTTGTGCAGGTTCTTACAGAGAAGAATACCCAATTGTCTCGACAGCTGGAAGAGTGCAAAGCCCAGCTACGGGCCGCAGTGGTCGCGCTGAAGGAGTCCGAGAAGGCCCCCTCTGGTAACAATTGTCTCTATAGCAAAGAATGACAGGTACCAGATAGGATGCGGCATGCATGCAAATCTAACAATAGATTCTGCAGATGACTCCGGAGTGAATCCGGAGGTCGTGATAGGGAATGAGCCGCATGCCCAACGATAGCTAAAGGCTGGTAAGCGCGTGCTGAAAAAGGTTAGGCAGGAGAAAAACAATCTCCAAGATGCCAACGTCCAGCTGGGCATGGAACTGAAAGATGTTCGGGTCTAGCTTGCTGACTCCGTAAAGGAGAATAAGAGGCTTCGACGCGGCATTTTCAGTAAGTGCTTGAACGAACTTTTAAAGAGTTCGGCGAAGAAACCGGCTGACAGACTTATATCTGCAGGTATGCTGACGGGTCGTCCCGAGGAGGAGATGCCCGGGTCCGCGGGTGATCTTCTGCCAGAGCTCTCACAACTGCACGAACAAGTTCGGCAGGTGTTGCAGGGCATTGCCCAAGCCTTGTGGCCATCTGTCTCCCTGCCAGGAGGCATGGGGGTGCTTGTAGAGAAGCTCAAGGGAGCACGGCGGCGCTTCCGATTGTGGAAGATATCAGCCTGCCGACAAGGTGCGAGGGAAGCCTGGGCCATGGTGAAGACGCGGTATACCAAGGCTGACCCTAACCACATGGCCGAGGTCGGACCTGTGGGGCCTGACGGGAAGGAGATCCCCGTCAGTTTGGTGTATGACCAAGTAGAATTAGCCGCAAAGTATTCCCAATAGGATTGTAGGCTAGACAGCCTGTTGGATGGTATCGAAGAAGAATTTAGTCAGTCTAAGTGACTGTGTACTTCAAGTGACATATATTGTCCCTAGCCGGATTGTAAATCATTTGTCATGGCGGACCTTTTCGCTTCGACCTCCGGACCCGATAGTCCGGAGTGTATCCGAATACCCGCTCAGTTATGTAAAAATCGGGGTACGCGTGGAAACCAGGCGTAGGGGTCATAAGTGCTTGAACAGACAAGTACCCAACTAGCTATGTTATATTACATGGATAGTAAGAAACATCTTCCAGGGAGAATAGTTCCGTTAAGGGTTCCTTTCCCTGGGTACGCATGCCCTAATGTGCATGTCCGAACTGCGAAAAGAGACGCAGGCTATAAACCTCTGGGGGCATGTATTAAAATAAATAAAAGTCATCTTTTGTTCACCGACCGAGTATTCCCTTAAGAACGCTAGCTTTCGGCTTCACCCAGTCTGAGGTACACATCCGGCTGACCCGGCAGTAACAATCGCAGAGGTGCTCCCCTTATGCCCTAGCCGAATTAACGGGAACGTAGGGCATAAATACAAGAGCCAGGAAACCCAACTTGGCCAAAACTTAAGTCATATCGATGCATATAATGGCGAAAAAAGGTACATGTGGAAGAATAACACATGTGTGGGGCACAGAGCCCGGAAAATAGTTATATTAAGCTTCTGTATAAGAAGCCCCCAGGTATAATGAGCGCGGTTAGCGCGTCAAGATTGTGTAGTCAAGACACAATTTAGCCTTTAAAGGCCTTGAAGGAAAGGAAAAAAGAAGAAGATAAAAGACAGATAACGGATATTTAAAAAATTTGACGGAGGTAAGGAGACGAACATAGAGTCCGGCACTAGGAGTAGAACCTTCGGAGTCTGGCTGCGTTCCATGGGTTTGGCTCGAGTCGATTGTCCGATGCATCCCGCAGACGGTACGCTCCACCGGTCAGAACTTGGTCAATAATGAAGGGACCTTCCCATTTGGGCTTGAGCTTATTCTTTTTCTTCTCCGGTAGGCGTAGAACGAGTTCGCCAACGTTATAGGTTTTGGCCCGTACTTCTCTGCTTTGATATCTTCAAGCCTGTTACTGATAGAATGCGGAACGGGCTTTTGCCACGTCACGCTCCTCCTCCAGGGCGTCCAAACTGTCCTGCCGATCAAGCTCGGCTTCTTTCTCTACATACATGCCCACTCGAGGTGAGTCATGAATTATGTCGCAGGGCCGTACCGCCTCTGCGCCGTACACCATAAAAAACGGTGTGTATCCGGTAGTGCGATTCGACGTGGTCCGCAGCCCCCATAGTACAGAGTCGAGCTCCTCTACCTAGTGCGTATTTGATTCCTTTAAGGACCGCACTAATCTGGGTTTAATGCCGCTCATGATAAGACCATTTGCTCGCTTGACTTGACTGTTAGTTTGCGGGTGATAGACAGAAGCATAATCGAGCTTGATGCCCATGTTGCTGCACCAAAGTTTTACCTCGTCGGCTGTAAAGTTCGAGCCGTTATCGGTGATGATGCTGTGGGGGACGCCATAACGGTGTACAACCGCGGATATGAAGTCTATCACTGGTCCGGATTCGGCCGTTTTGACTGGTTTGGCCTCTATCCATTTGGTGAATTTATCCACCATGACCAATAAGTATTTTTTTTTCTTATGGCTTCCCCCTTTGAGGGGTCCGACCATATCAAGCCCCCAGACCGCAAAGGGCAAAGTAATGGGGATTGTTTGGAGAGCGGTAGGCGGCATATGGCTTTGATTTTCAAAAAGCTAGCAACCGATGCAACGTTGGACGAGGTCATGTGCGTCTGCTTGGGCCGTCAGCCAGTAAAAACCTGTACGGAAGGCCTTGCTTACAAGGGCCCGGGCTGCGGCGTGGTGACCGCCGAGTCCAGCATGAATTTCTGCCAGAAGTTTCAGCCCTTCCTCTTCGGAGATGCACCTTTGAAGGACTCCGGTAGCGCTTTTCTTATAAATCTCTCCCTCGTGGACCTTGTAGGCTTTAGACCGCCGCACAATGCAACGTGCCTCGTTTGGGTCCTCCGGTAGTTCTTGCCTAGTTAGGTAGCACAGGAAGGGTTCTATCCACGGGGCGATGACAGCCATAATCACGTGGGCGGAAGGTGTTATTTCGGTGGCGGAGCCTCCGATTACGTCAGAGTGTTCGGTATCTGGTGTTGTGGCCAAGTCCGGACTGTTGTTGCCGGTCTCTCCTTCCCATACCACGGATGGCTTACACAGCCTTTCCAAGAAGATATTGGGTGGGACAGGGTCACGCTTAGCGCCAATGAGGGCGAGGATGTCCGCCTCTTGATTGTTTTCTCGGACCACATGGTGGAATTCGAGCCCCTCGAACCGAGCTGACATTTTGAGGACGACATTGCAGTAAGCCGCCATTTTTGGATCCTTGGCATCAAAGTCTCCATTTATCTGAGATATTGCAAGGTTCGAGTCCCCACGCACCTCCAGGCGTTGAATGCCCATGGAGACTGCCATTTGGAGACCGTGTAACAGGGCCTCATATTCGGCCGCATTGTTGGAGTCTGTGTATAGTATTTGGAGTACGTACTGGACTGTATCTCCGGTGGGGGATGTTAGGATGACACCAGCCCCTAGACCCGCCAGCATTTTAGAGCCGTCGAAGTGCATGATCCAATTGGAGTACGCGCCGTATTCTTTAGGGAGTTCGGCTTCTGTCCATTCGGTGACAAAATCGGCCAGTACCTGTGACTTAATGGCTCGCCGTGGTTTATATGTTATGTCGAACGGGAGGAGCTCGATAGCCCATTTAGCAATCCGGCCCGTGGCATCGCGGTTGTCTATTATGTTGTTAAGTGGTACTTCTGAGGCCACCGTGATTGAACACTCTTGAAAGTATTGTCGTAATTTCCGGGATGCCATGAATACCGCGTATGCTATCTTTTGATAATGTGGGTACCGTGATTTGCATGGAGTGAGGACAGTGGATACATAGTATACCGGCTTTTGAAGTGGGAATTTATGTTCGTCCGTCCCTCGTTCGACGACGAGCACTGCGCTTACAACTTGGTGAGTTGCCGCTATATATAACAGCATTGGTTCGCCGACATTTGGCGCGGCCAAGATTGTCTTGGTGGCCAGGATGGCCTTTATTTCTTCCAATCTGGCCGTGGCCGCATCCGTCCACTCAAAGTGTTCGGTGGGCCGAAGAAGGCGATAAAGGGGTAGTGCCTTTTCTCCTAATCGGAAGATAAAGCGGCTTAAGGCCGCCACGCATCCAGTTAGTTTCTGAATTTGCTTGAGGTCTGTTGGGATAGCCAACTGTGACAGAGCTCGGATTTTAGCCGGATTTGCTTCGATTCCTCTACTGGAGACGATGAAGCCCAGGAGCTTTGCGGCGGGCACGCCGAAAACGCATTTTTTTGGATTGAGCTTGATGTCGTATGTTCGGAGATTGTCGAACGTGAGCCTCAAGTCGTCTATTAAGGATTCGACGTGTCTGGTTTTAACGACCACATCGTCTACGTATGCCTCCACTGTTTTGCCGATCTGTTTTTTCAGGCATGTCTGAATCATGCGTTGATACGTTGCACCGGCGTTCTTAAGCCCGAAAGGCATGGTGTTAAAACAGAAGGGGCCGTATGGGGTGATAAATGTCGTTGCGGCTTGGTCGGACTCCGCCATCTTGATTTGATGGTATCCGGAGTATGCGTCGAGGAAACACAATGAGTCGTGCCCTGCGGTAGCGTCGATAATTTGATCGATGCGGGGAGGGGGAAGGGATCCTTTGGGAAAGCCTTGCTGAGGTCCTTGGAATCGACGCATAGGCGCCAGGATTTATCCTTCTTTGGTACCATCACCAGGTTTGCTAGCCAGTCCGGGTGTTTTATTTCTCTAATGAATCCGGCCTCCAGTAACTTGGCTAGCTCCTCTCCCATGGCTTGTCGCTTAGGTTCAGAGAAACGCCGAAGAGTCTGCTTGACCGGCTTGAATCCCTTTAGAATGTTAAGGCTATGCTCGGCCAGCCTGCGTGGGATTCCTGCCATGTCTGAAGGATACCAGGCGACTATGTCCCAATTCTCGCGCAGGAACTCCCATAGTGCGGCGTCTACAGCGGGGTTTAACTGTGCCCCGATGGATGCTGTTTTTGTAGGGTCCGTTGGGTAGACTTGGAATTTGACTATTTCATCCGCTGGTTTAAAAGAGGTGGACTTGAAACTTTTGTCGAGTATCACGTCGTCCCTGTCCACTGTGGAGCGCAGCGCAGTTAATTCCTCGGCCGCAAGGGCTTCGGATAACGCCTCGAGGGCCAGTGCGGCTGTTTTGTTTTCGGCGCGGAGTGTTATGTCCGGATCACTGGCTAGAGTGATGATTCCATTGGGCCCGGGCATTTTGAGCTTCATGTACCCGTAATGGGGTATAGCTTGGAAGATCGTGAATGCCTCCCGCCCTAGAAGGGCGTGGTATCCGCTATTGAACGCGGCCACTTGGAATGTGATTTCTTCGGACCTATAATTCTCCGGCGTGCCAAATACCACATCTCGTGTGATTTTCCCAGCACATCGTGCCTCCCGACTAGGGATGATTCCTCTGAAGGTCGTGCTGCTTTGCTCAATGCGGCTTCTGTCTATTTCCATTTTTTGAAGAGTCTCCTCATAGATGAGGTTTAATCTGCTGCCGCCGTCCATGAGTACTTTAGAAAGCCGGAAGCCGTCCACGATTGGACTAAGGACCAAGGCGGTAGGTGCTTGGGCTGTTCGGAATTTAGGTTCGTCACTGGCATTGAAGGTGATAGCCGTATCGCTCCATGGATTTATTGCTGCCACGTAGCAGACTTCGGTGAGGCTGCGGAGTGCTCGCTTACGCCTATTATTTGAGGCGAAGCTCTCGAAGACTGTCAATACTGTATTGTTGTTATCCACGGGATGGTGCTCTGCGGTATTGTTAATGAGGAGATCCTCACCGCTCTTGGCCACCTGCCGGAGTACCCAACATGCTCTAAGGCTGTGTGTTGGTATGGTATCCGCTGTACTGTGAATTTTATATGGCCCGTTAAGCCATCCCTCCAATACGGTTCCACGCCCTGTAGTGGGCTTTTGCTTGTTTGTAATTGGGTCGGGCGACTTACGAGAGTGCACCCTTTTAGTTCAGACTGGGGGTTTTGTCAGAGCCGGATTATCCCAAAATTTTGTTTGGGTTTTCCAGGCGCTTTCCATCGCACAATGCTTCCGTACTATGGCCGCCAAGTCAGCGAAGTGTGCTATGTCACGGCGACTTATGGCGCTGAGGATTCCCTTGTCCGTGCAATTATTGCAAAAGAATGAAATTGTGTCTTCCTCGCGACAGTCCTTGACCTTGTTCATTACAAGGAGGAATCTGGCCCAATAGTGGTGTACTGTCTCCTGGGGCTCTTGTCTAATGTGGGAAAGATCGTTTATATCTGGGTGGGTGGGTGGATTTAAGTCTGAACCTTGACCCAATCTGAGACCCAGGGGCGGAGGAGTTTCCGATCTTGGAAGTTCGGGCTCCGGGATATTGCCCAATAGGTCTGGCCCGCTGCCTGATTCTAGGTTCAGGGTTTGGGCGATGTCCTCCCGTAGACGGGTATCCAGCTCAGAGAGCTCGGGAATCCGGACATAGTTTGTCCTCAAGATAGAGGAGGAATCGCCGCATTGCTCCTCCACCACCGCTATCTGATGGGTGACCTGCGGGGAGTTAATCTCCCTTTGGTCGGGTTTAAGCCCGATCTGATCATAGTCCGTAGCGACTCCCAAAGTGGCGATGTGATCCAAGAGCTCGTTCAAAGAAGAGAGCTCTATTGGATCCAACTGCTCGGCGAGTCCCGAGCTGACGTGGAGGATGTTTTCGATGATCCAAGAAGTCATCGTCGGCACAGCGGCCGAACAGGCGGTCATGACGAAACCGCCTAGTCGGAGAGTTTGGCCTACAGCCAAGGCTCCCCCAGAGGTGATGTTGTCCTTGACAACAAGGCGAGCAATCCAGCCTTATGATGACGGCACAGTGGAACTCTCAATGAAAGCACCAATGTCGGTGTCAAACCGGCGGATCTCGGGTAGGGGGTCCCGAACTGTGCGTCTAAGGCGGATGGTAACATGAGGCAGGGGACACAATGTTTACCCAGGTTCGGGCCCTCTCGATGGAGGTAATACCCTACTTCCTGCTTGATTGATCTTGATGATATGAGTATTACAAGAGTTGATCTACCACGAGATCATAGAGGCTAAACCCTAGAAGCTAGCCTATGGTATGATTGTTGTTGTCCTACAGACTAAACCCTCCGGTTTATATAAACACCGGAGGGGGCTAGGGTTACACAGAGTCGGTTACAAGGGAGTATATATGAGATATCCGTAGTGCCAAGCTTGCCTTCCACGCCAAGGAGAGTCCCATCCGGACACAGTCGAAGTCTTCAATCTTGTATCTTCATAGTCCAACAATCCGGCCAAAGGATATAGTCCGGCTGTCCGAGGACTCCCTAATCCAGGACTCCCTCAACACCAAGCCACTGATTGATTTGTTCAAGGAGAAGAAGTTCTTTCATAAGAGCTAATCATATGACTTATGCATGGGCTTCGCTCTCCGCAATGATGGCTCCCAACCAGAACTCGGTAGTGTTTTATTATAAGACTACTACGTGGTCATGCTTGTCTGGGACAACGTGTTCACATGTGTGTAGCAGAACCTGCTTATGTTTTGGAGCTTACTACCATAGTTCATCTCCCGAGAACCTCGCAACATTATCTCATCGATTTGTGTTGCAAACTTTCCTTTCAGACATGTTGAGTCTAGAATTTCCTGCCACCAACCAGATATGAATCTCAGGCAGTTATGACGCTTGGGGCATCTCAAAGATTTTGATCTTAGTTCCTCTGTAATCCCGGTAAGTCAATGTAGTGGTCATTCTGCTGAGTCGAGATATCATCCACTTCCCATGAGGATGTGACTTATAGTCCCCTTCCCAAACTGAGTATGCCATTTGTTCGAACTCCTTCAAATGACCGATTGTGATTGCCTTAGGCTGGTATAAAGAGTTTCAATGATCTTTGTATCAAAAGTAATTCTTTTTGCCACTTAAGGGAATAATTCTACGAGTCAGCTTCCCTAAGGTGTCACGTTACGAAATCATGGCAATCATCTCCTTGCTACTTTGGAACCATGCACCATCTTACTTAAGCGTGGAATGGTTGCCTACCAATTTGAACCTTGGTCATCTGTTTCTTTTCCATCATCCCTGATGTGTGTTTTGTGTCTCAACTCGAGAGATGTTCTTACGTCTCACTCCATGAACTGATCTTGAGTTGCTCGATCTTCGAGAAGATCGATTCCTGTAGAGTTTCCTTCTATCGTCATCATGTTGGATCAAGATCTCGAAAGCAAAGACGTCGAGACAAAAATGAGGCAATGAATCAAAATCTTCGAGAACGACAATTGGATCATGAAGTTTGTGTTAGCTTGTGTCCCCTCTGTCTTCTTACCTCACGTCTTGAATCTCGGGACGAGATTCTTGTTTAGTGGGGGTGAGTTGTCACAGCCCCAGAATAATGCTTGTAATTAGTGGCATTGCATCCATGCATCATGTCTAAATTTATTTGAAAATTGAAATGGGGATTGATCAAACCCCTAGCACCAAAGCAATGCAAATAGGTTCAACTTAAAAATATTTTCAATAAACCCAAACTGACTTCAGAAAAAGTCCATCATTTTTTAAGTTGGTGAAAACCTCTGACAAAAATGGTGCACATTTTTCCTAGGTCATTTAAGGTTTTTTGGATTAAATTATAGGTATTTGAATTGGGGCTTATAAATGTTATATACATTTTTAACTGCTCCAATAATTTGAAACTTTTGTTGGGGCTCTGGAATTATTCAGTTAGCATCCAAAAATATTTTCAGAATTCATTTAAGTGGTTTAGCATTTTTTCTAAATCAAAACACAAAGACAGAAAATAGGAAATGATAAAAAAGGAGAGCAACTTACCCGGTCTCACCTGTGCAGCCCACCAGAGAGCTCAGCCATTGCTGTAGCAGTCGGCCTAGCCCACCAGTGCCCTCCCTGTCGTCTACCTCCTCGAGAAAGTAGGACAGGGGCGTGTGCTCGCCGCGCGCCGGCACGCGCCGGCCACCTCCTGCCTCCCTGCCTGTCTCCCCATCTCCCTGAGGATGCCACGCGACCCCTTGGCGCCCTCTCACTCCCTCCCGTGTCTCTCCCTCGTCTACCCCTCTCCCCCGAGCACCACCGAGTGGAGATCGTCGCCACCGACACCGTTCGCCGCGGCCACCGACCCTCCGTCGCCCATCCAGTGTATCCAAGAGCTCCAGGTCATCTTCCTCATCCTCTCCATCGAGCCATGGAACGACGGATGCACCACAACGTCGCCAGCATCGCCGTTTCCATCGCCGGCCACCGTGGATCCTCGCCGTCGATTCGGGAGCTACAGCGAGTCCCCGACCTCGCCCTCGCGCTCGTTGGACTCGCTGTGAGCCTCCGCACCGAACCTTCCTCTCCTTGATGCCGATTTCTTCCTCTAACCGCGGGCTCCGTCGAGCCCGAGAGCTCATCGCCATCGGCCACGAGGTTGCCATGGCTAGAGCCCACACACGTCGCGTCCGAGCATGCTGTCGTCCTCAGAGCGTTCCCAGGAACCCAGAGCACCTACCCACTCTTCCTCCCGTGCATCGCAGCGCTCTGTCCATCTTCACCGAACTCCGGCCGCCGCGCAAGTTGCTGCCACCGTTGACTTAGGCCACCGAAGCTGCTGCTGCGTGCACCACCCGACGCGGACGAGCCTTCTCGTCGCGTAGACGCACTTCGCCGTCCATATGGTCACCGGAAAGCAAAACCCGAGCATCACCGCCGTCTCTGGACGTCACCGGTGGCTTAACTCCGGCCGTGCTGACATGGCAAGGTCATTAGTGGCTAATGACCCACTAACTAACCCCCTGGCTCGCTGATATGCGGGCCCCACTGCCTAACTAACCAGCTAACAAAAATAGTTTAAGTTTAATCTAAACATAGTGGCCCCACGCGTCAGCGTTGACGTCGCTGACGTGGCCGTTGACCGGACCCACCTGTCTGTGACACTAAATGTCACAGGGTCACTGACCTGTGGGTCCTGCTGGTTAGGTTTGACCTGGACTGTGCCCCATTGACCTGCTGACGTCATGATGATGTCAGGCTGACGCAGTAATCCTTTTCTGGAATTTAAATAAATCTTAAATGATTTGTTTAATTCAGAAAAATATCCAAAACTTTGAAAAATCATAGAAATTAATCTATTGCTCCAAATGAAATAAATTATATATGAAAAATGATCAGAAAAATCCAAGGAATCTGATTATGGCATTTTCATGCATGTTTGAAGAACTTAACCTCACTGTTTAGTCCAAAACATGATAATGCACTATTTGAATTCATAGTTTGAATTTGAATTTGAACCTTGAGTTCAAATCAACCCAAAACTTTCTGTTACTAGTTGCATTAGCTCAAATCACAACATATTGTCATGTCATGATCATGCATCATATTGTGCATTGCATTGATTGTGCTCTTCCTTGTTTGCCGGTAATTGTCCCCTCTCGGTAGACGCTGCTCCGACGCTGTGATCGTTCACACTGATGAAGACTCAATGTTATCTTCAGAAGTGGCAGGCAAGAAAAAACCCCTTGTTCATTCCGATACAATCCCACTCTCTCGCTCTTGCTCTTTTTACTGCATTAGGACAACAACGATTCATCTGTTACCTGTTGCGGTAGTTGAACCCCTTTCCTCTGCATGACCTGTCATTGCCACAGTAAATAGATGAAACCCACTAGCATGAGTAGGAGTTGTTTGAGCCCTGATGTGCCTACTCATTCATGCTTGTTGTCATGCCTGCTACTGCTTAGAGTTGAGTCGGGTCTGATTCAGCGGGGATGAATTGGAATGTGGTGAACATGTCCTACCGTTGAGAGCTAAGTGTGTGAACATGATTTGGTAAAGGTATCGGTGAGAGGCCATGTAGGAGTACATGGTGGGTTGTCTCATTGAAGCCGTCCTCAGGAGCCGAGTTCTGTGTTTGTGATCCATGAACAGTTACTACCACACAATGGGCTCCGGGCGCTCCAAGCTCTCTCGACTTATTAATCAACTTGATCTCTGTCCAGGAGTTGCAACTAGTTTCTGGTGTTTGTAGGTAGTGTTAGTAGTCTACCAAGTGGCACTCGGTACAGGTGGGCTTGGGACAGACTAGGCACAGTGGCACGATGTACCAAGTGGCACCCGGATGGTGGGCTTGGGAACCCTGCTCACATCGTTTGGGGCCGTGAGCGACACCCCGGCCGGATCTCCTTGCGGATGGAACCCGAATAGGCGATAAACCTGGACTAGAGACTTGTGTGGTTAGTCAGGTCGTGGCCGACTCCCTCGCCAGGCTTCCGCTTGAAGGTTGCCGAGATACACGACGTGTACATGGTGGTAAGTGGCGAGAGCGTGTGTGAAGAAGTACACCCCTGCAGGTTTATAAATGATCTATTCGAATAGCCGTGTCCGCGGTAAAGGACTTCTGGGTTGCCTGTACAGTTCATAGATAACATGAAATGGATAATCTAAAACTCGCAAGATAAGCGTGAGTACTATGGATGGCCTTGTCGTAGGGAGACGGGAGCGGATCCATAGTGGTGTATTGATATGGTGAATATGTGGACTCATGTGCGCCACCTCAAAAGAGTTACTTGCAATCGTAGTTCAGGATAGCTACCGAGTCAAGCTGGCTTGCTGCAGTCAAACTCCACCACCCCTTTGTTGATACCGATGCATATGTAGCTAGTTCTGATGTAAGTCTTGCTGGGTACATTTGTACTCACATTTTCTTATTTTATGTTTTGCAGAGAGACTTCAGTCTCGCTAGTAGTTCCGCGTGGACTTCATCGTTTAGCTTGTTACCTCAGCTATGATCTTGTACCCTTGGGAGGGTCTTGTAGATAGTCAGGCTTCTCAGCCTTTTTCATTTGTAGTTGTCTGTACTCAGACATGTTTATGCTTCCGCTTGATGCTTGTATGCTCTGCATGTTGGGTCATGAGACCCATGTTTGTAATATATGACTCTTCGGAGCCTTATGAATAAATACTCTGAGTCGTAGAGTCTTGTTGTGATGCCATGTTGTATTTGCACATATCGAGCATATTGTGTGTATGATTGAAATGCTAGGTATGTGTGGGATCCGACAACCTAGTTGTCTATCCTTGGTAGCCTCTCTTATGGGAAAATGTAGTCGGGTGCTTCCACTGAGCCATGGTAGTCTGCTACAGCCTGGTTTACCGGAGTCCTGCTAGCCCAGCACTACTGCTCCGGAATGCTTAGACTGGTCGGCATATGATTCACATCGTTCCTTTGTCTGTCCCTTCGGGGAAATGTCACGTGGTGACTTCCGGAGTCCTGCTAGCCTGCTACAGCCCGGATTCCCGGAGTCCTGTTAGCCCAGTTGCTACAGCCCGGATTCACAGGCTGATGACCGACATGCTCGATGTCGTTTCATGTATGCCTGTCCCCGTAAGTTAGTGCCACTTTGGGTTCACGACTAGTCATGTCGGCCCGGGTTCTCTGTCATATGGATGCTAGCGACACTATCATATACGTGAGCCAAAAGACGCAAACGGTCCCGGGCCAGGTAAGGCGACACCCGTGGGAATACCGTGCGTGAGGCCGCAAAGTGATATGAGGTGTTACATGCTAGATCGGTGTGACTTAGAATCGGGGTCCTGACATGATGTTTATCCTTTATGCATCTTATTTTGCTTAGTTCGACGGTAGCATTATAAGATGATCTCTCACTCTCACTAAATTTCAAGGTACAAGTCTTCTCCTTGAGTATGCACTGTTGTGAAAGTTCGTCGTGCCGAGACACCACATGATGATCGGGTGTGATAAGCTCTATGTTCACATACAATGGGTGCAAGCCAGTTTTGCACACGCAGAATACTTGGGTTAAACTTGACAAGCCTAGCATAAGAAGATATGGCCTCGGAACACTGAGACTGAAAGGTCGAGCGTGAATCATATAGTAGATATGATCAACATAGTGATGTTCACCATTGAAAGCTACTCCTTCTCACGTGATGATCGGACATGGTTTAGTTGATTTGGATCACGTGATCACTTAGATGATTAGAGGGATATCTATCTAAGTGGGCGTTCTTAAGTAATATGATTAATTGAACTTTAATTTATCATGAACTTAGTCCAGGTAGTATTAGCATATCTATGTTGTAGATCAATAGCTCGCGATGTAGCTCCCCGTTTATTTTTATATGTTCCTAGAGAAATATAAGTTGAAAGATGTTAGTAGCAATGATGCTGATTCGATCCGTGATCTGAGGATTATCCTCATTGCTGCACAGAACGTTATGTCCTTGATGCACCGCTAGGTGACAGACCGATTGCAGGAGCAGATGCAGACGTTATGAATGTTTGGCAAGCTCTATAGGATGACTACTTGATAGTTTAGTGCACCATGCTTTACAGCTTAGAATCGGGGCTTCAAAGACGTTTTGAACGCCACAGAGCATATGAGATGTTCCAAGAGTTGAAATTAGTATTTCAGACTCATGCCCATGTCAAAAGGTATGAGACCTTTGACAAGTACTTTGCCTACAAGATGGAGGAGAATAGCTCAGCTAGTGAGCATGTGCTCAGAATGTCTGAGTACTACAATCACTTGAATCAAGTGGGAGTTAATCTTCCAGATAAGATAGTGATTGACAGAGTTCTCTAGTCACTATCACCAAGTTACTAGAACTTCGTGATGAACTATAATATGCAAGGGATAACGGAAACGATTCCCAAGCTCTTCGTGATGCTGAAATCAACGAAGGTAGAAATCAAGAAAAGCATCAAGTGTTGATGGTTGACAAGACCACTAGTTTCAAGAAAAGGGCAAAGGGAAGAATGGGAACTTCAAGAAGAATGGCAAGCAAGTTGCTGCTCAAGTCAAGAAGCCCAAGTCTGGACCTAAGCCTGAGACTAAGTGCTTCTACTACAAAGGGACTGGTCACTAGAAGCGGCACTGCCCCAAGTATTTGGCGGATAAGAAGGATGGCAAAGTGAACAAAGGTATATTTGATATACATGTTATTCATGTGTACTTTACTAGTGTTTATAGCAACCCCTCGGTATTTGACACTAGTTCATTTGCTAAAGATTAGTAACTCGAAAAGGGAGTTGCAGAATGAACAGAGACTAGTTAAGGGTGAAGTGATGATGTGTGTTGGAAGTGGTTCCCGTCGGATTTCGGGTTCCGGCAAAACCCTTGAGGTTCGAACTCTGGGGTGCGCATGAAGATCTCTCCTCCCCCTAGCTCACGCCCTCACCGCAATTTCAAGGCTCAGCGCGACGACCTCACAGAACATGAGACACAAGGTTTATACTGGTTCGGGCCACCGATGTGGTGTAATACCCTACTCCAGTGTGGTGTGGTGGATTGCCTCTTGGGCTGAGGATGAAAAATTACAAGGGAAGAACAGCCTCCTGAGGAGAGGTGCTCTTGTGCTTGGTGAGCTTGTGTGGGTGAGGATGATCTGAATAGCCCAAGATCAGTCCTTCTCCTACTGTGGTGGCTAGTCCTATTTATAGAAGCCCCGATCCTCTTCCCAAATGTAGGCGGGAAGGGATCACACAACGGCCAAATTTGTAGGGAGACAACTAGTACAAGTTATCCTGACTAAAGGTGGTCTTCACCTGCCAAAGGCTCTAATGGTGACCTCCGTCCTGCCGTCCTCCTGGTCTTGGTCTCATTGCACCGATATGGAAACCTTTGCCTGATGCCTCGGGACTCCTCGCCTGCGCTTGCCTCTTTAGCACCAAAGAGGAAACAAGGACACGGTGCACACTGGCGCCCGCCTGGCGCCCGCCTGGCCTTGGTCGTCATGGCTTGCGTCACAGAAACCTCGCAAGGTGCCCCTCGCCTTGATCTCTCTGTTCCTCGCAAGCTAGCCTAGTGAGGCCGCCCCCGAGGAGGTCTTGTGTCGCCCGCCTTGCGTGGCTTGGCCCCTCGAGAGGGTCTTGAGTGTTTGCTGATGAAGATGGGCCGTACAAGGCCGCTAGTGGAGCCATGCCGTGGGCCGCAGGCAGGCAAGTCTGGGGACCCCATTCCGAGGACACCGACAGTAGCCCTCGGGCCCAAGGTGCGCTCGGGCCTGGCTTCGAGGCGAAGCCAAGGGCAAACGCAGAGCGCCGCAGGCCCCAACAGCCTACGGCCTCGGTTGACGCATGACAATTGATGGGACGTGGGCGTCTCCGCTTCCCCACGCTACCTCGGCAACTGCCCGACTTGACGAGTTCCTGTTGCGTGCAGAGAAAAATAATCATTACATGTGATCGTGGGATCGCCGGTTGGCCTTCTCCCACTATAAATGAGGAGGGAGAGGCGGAGACACTCATGGTGCCGATACGGAGGTTCTCGGCCATAGAGAAGGGAAAAAACCCCGCGACGAGCTGGGGCCTCTTCCGCCGAAGAAGAGGATGGCCCATCGCCGCGACGTAGTCGTGAGGCTGGAGGTGTCGAGGCCTTGGTGTGAGCGGCCTCGTCCCGGGTATCCGCTGCCTTTGTACGCCCAAGCCGAGGGCTCCGGAGGGAGAGGCGGCGAGCAGTGCCGCCCACGCCATGGCCGTGGTCGCCGCGTCGTGGTGACGCACGCCGTCGCCCCAGGAGCCCATGCCGCAGAATCCTCGCACGAACTCGTGATGTGGGCGGCGATGCCCCTGCGCACTTGGATTCATTTCGCAGTTCTTCTCCGCCGAGATGCCGCCGAGGGGTCCCCTCGAGCTCTGGCTGCAGCACGCCGACTGCGACGCCCCGGTGACTAGAGCAGAGGTTGAAGTCGTCTCCCCAGGCAAGGTCTTCATGACCCGTGGCTGGGGCGAGGTTGCTCGAGTCTGCCATGCGGAAGGCGTCGTCGCCATCCATTTCGAGTACGACGGCGCCTCCATGATGTTCTTCAAATTCTTCGACGAGGAAGGCCGCCGCCTGAAGTGCTGCCCCGGAGGGGGTCATCGGGACGGTGCAGCGTCCAACGCCGGACCTGCCGCTGGCCTCGCCAGCAGCTCCTCCAGCAGTAGCGGCGGCGCTTGGGAGTCCAGCGATTCTCCTGAGCCCTACGAGACCCCGGAGACGAGCGACGACAGCTACGTGCCCCCGAGCTCTCGCCGTGTCCGGAGCAAGGCCACTGTGTCCGGCTGCCGCCGTCGCTGACCTGGATAGGGTTGGCGCCGGCCTCCCGTGGCCCACTGTTGATGATGGCGTCGGCCGCGCTGGCGCGCGTAGATAAGGCTCCTAGAAACTTCCTCCTTTTGTTCCCCGCGAGGAATCGAGATGGACCCCGCGGGGGCGTGTAAAGGGTATTGTCGTGGTACTAAGACTGACAGTAGAATAGGGGGGTAAGTATAGAGAGGCAAGATCCTAGCTATGGCAAAGTTGTACACACGAGTTTTATGAGTTCAGGCCCTTCTCAGAGGAAGTAACAGCCCTACGTCTCGGAGCCCGGAGGCGGTCGACTGGATTATGCATATGTGTGTTTACAGGGGTGCGAACCCTTGTGCCTGTGGAGGGGGGTGGCTTATATAGAGTGCGCCAGGACCCCAGCCAGCCCACGTTACAAGGGTTTTAAGGTACATCAAGAGGGGGCGTTACTGGTAACGCTAGTAATAAAGAGACATAATGACCATTAAAGCTATGATGTAATGTCCGACCGTTGAGTGCGGAATGGCTTTAGATCTTCTGGTGGTCGAGTGACAGTCTTCATGGTCGAGTGACTTCGAGTCTTCCGAGTGGAATGCCTCATGGTCGAGTGGATGATGACTCCTCTTCGACTGCTTCTGGTTTCAGGGTGAAGTCCTAGGGGAGGGTGTCTAGGTCAGGCCTATGACCCTACCCTAGGTACATGGCTTCGTCATTAGCCCCCGAATGGTTCGGGGTTCGAGTGGAGAAGGAGTTGATAATCTTTCCGACTCAACTTTTGCGCTTCGAAAACACTTTGAACTGGGATTAAATGATCAATCATGATGACTTCAACTTCTTGTTCAGTCGCCTTGATCCATTCTTGGTTTTGTCGAGTGAACTTTCGTTGCTAAGCTTCGAGTGTTGATATGGAGAAAATCCTCTGTCTGACAGATTGTCCTGTTCTCCACGGATTTCGCGCGATTCGAATTTTGGGAAGCGCGCGGGGCGGAGGAGGCCGCGGTAGTCGGGCTGGATAAGGCAGGGTCACCTCGATTTCCACGCCACCTTTTTCGCCACGTATCGCGCGCGCGACTGTTGCGGGATTTGATAAGATCGCCCAGCCCTACAGGTCAGTCACTCGGAAGCAACCTCATATAAGGCGCCGGACTGGGGTTTTTGAATAGTGCGTCCCCATTCCTCTTCTTTCTTCCCTGTTTTCCCCACTGCATCCGTTCCCCCCCCCCTGCGCCGCCGCCCCGTTCGAGCTCTGCTCGCCGCGATGGGGAAGGAGAAGACGGTGGCTTTGGAGCGCGCGAAGAAGGCAACGGCGAAGGCGAAGGGGGAAAAGACCAGCTGGGGCGGATCCTCGTCGAGGTCTGCTCTGCCGCGCTGCTGGATCCAGGGCGATTGGATCCAGTCGATGATCCACCAGGACGACATCGATGATCTGGCCGAGGAGGGGCTGATTCCCCACGGATCTGCGCGGCTGCCGGAGGATGAGACTGAGCCTCGGCCGCGGGAGGGTGAGTGCGTCCTCCTCGCCACCCACGTCGACCGCGGGTTTTCCTTGCCTCCCCATCCTTTTTTTCCGAGCTTTCTTGAACTTCTTTGGGGCACAACTCCACCACTTTTCCCCCAACACAATCGTGTATCTTGCTGCTTTCGTGTCTCTATGCGAAAACTTCTTGGGTTGTAGACCTCACTAGGCCTCTTCAAGCACATTTTCACGTGTCGCTCCCAGTCGGTCAAAAAGGCCAACCCGAGTGACGAGAAGACAAAAGTGATCCAGATGTGTGGGGGTCTTGGAATTCAAATGAGGGGTAAGAGTTCTTTCCCAGCCATAATCCTTCCCGAGTCAGTCCGAGTGTCGGGGTAAATGGCCACGGGTAGCCTAACCGACTACCCCTGGCTCTTCAGAAAATGTATCAGGCCTTTGGGCCTTCAAGTACTCCAAGCATTTTGGCCGCCTTCCCCGGCCGGCTACCACTAAAGCCGACTCCCGGAAGGCGACCCAGCCGCACCGACTCCAAGAAGCCGGCCAAGAAGGACGCCGACTCCTAGAAGCCGGCCAAGATCATAACCACTCCTACATAACGGCGACCTGACGGGGCATGGCCACAGTGCGGCCCACGATCCCCGAAGCCCGAGGCGGGCATGGCTACAGGAGGCCGTACGAGAGGGATGTCTCCCGTGCGGCCCGGCACTGTAGCCACGCCAGCTGCGACGTCATCCACGACCCCCTCCTGTACGGCCCAAGGACTGCGGGCCCCTTCAGCCAGAGAGAGGCGTGAAGGCGGCCCGGCTTTTCCTAGTCGGCCAGGAGCATAGCCGGCCTCCAGAAGCCGGCGACTCCCTTCCTCGAAGCAGGAGCCCCATTAAGGAGACAAGACGAGGTGAGGCTACAGTGATAGCCCCCGATGCGGATCACTGTAGCCACGCTTACCTCGACAAAGCCCTCATCATCAGAGGCGCGGCTACAGTAAGCAGCCGCCGACAAGACCCTAGGCGGTGGGGCCGGCCTGTCGACCAAGTAGCCGGCAGCCGGCGGGACCCACCAGCCGGCGGGACCCAGCAGCCGGCGGAGAAGCCGGCGAGCGTAGACACTGACGGCTGGGACCAGATCCTAGTCGGATTACCATTGTACCCCCGGGGGGTAGGCCTATATAAACCCCCCGGAGCACCCATGCAAAGGGTTCGCACCTCTGCATGTTTGGCTTCCAAGCATAACACACACACACACACACCATAGATAGAGAGAAGCAAGAGCTAGCCTTGTTCTTCTTCTCCCTTGATCCCAACAGCTCTAGGAGCGATTGTAGCTACCCTTTATCGATCTAGTGATCATGCGGAGACCCCGCAGAGCAGGACTAGGGGTGTTATCTCCTCGGAGAGCCCCGAACCTGGGTAAGATTCGCCGGCGTGCATGTCTTCGCCTCATCCCGTTTCCAGGCACCGGCGACGTTTTATTGGCTCCCACAATGATAAGCCATCCTTTGGCATATGTCGCACCAACCACCCGACATTTGGCGCCCACCGTGGGGCCAGGTGCATCGTCGTCCGGAGACCTGTTCTGGACGGGAACCCTCTTCCTTCCCCACGAGCGCAGCCAGCCTGCTGCGCCCGATGGCGTTTGCCCCAACGCGCTGCAAAGCATCGACGACGCCTGCGCAGCGAGCCGCCTCGCCGATCTGCTCGGCGAGACTCGCATCTCCGACGAGCCTGCGTCCGACGCAGGCACCGACTACCATGAGAGCCGCCTCGTCAGCCTCCTCGACCAACTTCACGTCTCCAGCAAGCCTGCTGCGGACATGGAGTCGGTCGGCTCCACCGACCCGATGCTCGTGGACTCCGACACCGCGTCGCTCGATGCCTACCCCTCCGACGTGGTGGTCTTCGACGACCCCCTCCCTCAAGCTGACAGCGGCAGCAGCGCCGTCACCGAGGTGCTGGTCATCAGCCACGTCTCCAACTCGGGCGAGAACGCCCGCGACGCTCAGCAAGTGGCGACGCACGACCTCTCCGTCCCCATCCCGGCCAACACCGACGCCGAGACCCTGGAGGCACGTCGCCTTGCCCTCATCGCGGAGAGCAAGAAGATAGCCTCGATGAGACGCCTCACCGAGGCCCACCAGCGCGAAGTCGACCGCGCCGCCTTCGGGACGCCGCCGCCTAGCGGCCCGAGCCGAGCCGGCTTCGTCCAGAAGCGTGGCGCAGCCGTTGCCAGCATGCTGGGCGCAGATCGCCCCGTCTACGCCACCCCGCTCGAGAATCTGCGAGCTGCTCAGGCGGCTGCAGAGGAGCTCAATGGGCTGGGAGCCGATGAGCTCCCTTACATGACAAGACGGATCCAGCAGCTAATCGACGCGGCTGCAGAACGGCACGAAGCCGGCGCCCGAGCTGATAGCCATCCCCCACGCCGGGAGCACGCTGCGACGTCCCGCTCGCCGACTGCGAGCGGCGCGCGCCAGAAGAAAGACAATGAGCCGGCTGCCAGCCGCAGCCGGACTCGCATCACTATCGAGCGCGACGCGAATGGCCGCCCTCGGGCGATTGAACACCAAGGAAACCTGCCTCCTCCCCCGCCTCGAAGAGAAAGACGCCTCACTCCACCGCCTGTCACCCATCCGACTCTTGGCGACCGACTCGGCCGCCGAGAAGGAGTCGGCGAGAACGACGCCCGCCACAGGATCGACCGTCTGGCTCGATCCTTGGCGTTAGAAGAAGAAGACGATGTCGGCCCGCCATGCTTTGGCCCCCGCATCCGCGACGAGCCCTTTCCCAAAGGGTTCTCGCTCCCAAGAGACACGCCCAAGTACAACGGCTCAGTGAAGCCGGAAGATTGGCTCATTGACTACTCCACAGCCGTCAGCATCGCCAACGGCAATCGGCGCGTCGCCGTGAAGTACGTCCCCTTGATGCTGCAAGGGACGGCGCGCACGTGGCTCAACAGCCTCAAGCCATACAGCATCAACAGTTGGCTGGACTTCACCGAAGTTTTCGTCCGCAACTTCACCAGCACCTACAAGCGGCCTCCCAAGCCTCGCCAGCTCTCCCTCTGCGTCCAAGGGCCCAACGAGTCGACCCGCGACTACCTCACGCGATGGGCCGAGCTCCGCAACTCCTGCGAGGGAGTGCACGAGGTCCAGGCCATCGAGTACTTCACCGCCGGGTGCCGAGAGGGCACCCTCCTCAAGCACCGACTCCTCTGCGACGAGCCGGCTACCCTCGATGAGTTACTGATCACCGCCGACAAGTATGCCACTGCCGACTCCTCCATGAAGACCGAGCTCCGGGTGGACGCCTCGGGGAAGGTAGTTGCTCCGGCTCCCAAGACGCCGGCTGGCGACCCTAACCGGCGCCCCTACCAGAACGACCACAAGCGCAAGGGCCCCATGCCGACTTCCTCCAGTCGGCAGGTGGCCACCATTGAAGACGAGCAGCCCGAGGAGCGGCTCGCTCCCAAGAAGAAGGGTGGCCGGCCGCCCTGGCAGCCGTCCTTCTCCTACGAACAAGCACTCGATGCTCCCTGCAAGTTCCACAGCGGCGCGAAGCCATCCAACCACACAACACGGAAATGCCACTGGCTCACCCGCATCACCAAGGGCGAAGGAATGGTGCCGCCTCCGCCTCCCGGCCCGCCGCCTCCAGCTCCCCAGCAGCCGGCGGCCCGGCCGGCAGTCGGCGCCATCCAAGACGAGTTCCCCGAAGTGCACGATGCCTACGTCGTCTTCACAAGTCAAGTCGACGACAAGCGCAGCCGACGCCGGCAGCACCAAGAAGTAAACGCAGTCGCCTCTAGCACCGCCGAATTAATGCATTGGTCGGAAAAGCCCATCAGCTGGAGCGAGGACGACCACCCAGAGGTGATGCCTTCGCCTGGCTCCTACGCTATGGTCTTGGACGTCACCCTTGCGACGGAGAGGCGAGCTGCCAGATTTTCCCGTGTCCTGATAGACGGCGGAAGCAGTATCAACATACTGTACCGCGACACCATGGACAAGCTGAACATCAAAGCAAAGCAGCTCATGCCGAGCCGCACTGTCTTCCATGGTATCGTACCCGGCCTATCTTGCTCCCCAATCGGCAAGATCAAAATGGATGTTCTCTTCGGAGACAAAGATCACTTCCGCCGGGAAGCAATATGGTTCGAGGTGGTGGACCTGGAGAGCCCCTATCATGCGCTGCTTGGCCGACCTGCATTGGCCAAGTTCATGGCTGTGCCCCACTATGCCTACCTGAAGATGAAGATGCCGAGCTCAAAGGGGATCATCACGGTAGCCGGCGACTACAAGAAGTCCATCGAGTGTGCCATGGCCAGTAGCCGGCTGGCCGAATCCCTCGTGGTGGCCGAAGAGAAGAAGATGTTGGAGCGGGTTGTGGCCATGGCCGGCAAGCAGCCGGCCTTGACCCCCAACCCCAAGGACTGTGATGCGCAGGGCTCCTTCCAGCCTGCGAAAGAGACAAAGAAGATACCTCTAGACCCGGAGCACCCGGAGAGGTTCGCCGTGATTGGGGCGAACTTGGACAGTAAATAGGAAGGCGAGCTCGCCGACTTCCTCCGTGAGAATCGAGACATCTTTGCATGGTCCCCAAAGGACATGCCGGGTGTCCCGAAGGATTTCGCCGAGCACAAATTACATGTCCGAGCTGATGCGAAGCCGGTCAAGCAACCCCTCCGCCAACTATCAGAAGAGAAGCGAAGAATCGTGGGAGAAGAGATAGCCCGGCTCCTTGCAGCCGGCTTCATCATGGAAGTGTTCTTTCCAGAATGGCTTGCCAATCCAGTTCTGGTTTTGAAGAAGAACAACAAGTGGCGCATGTGTATAGACTACACAAGTTTGAACAAGGCCTGCCCAAAGGATCCGTTTGCTTTGCCACGGATTGACCAAGTGATAGACTCCACAGCCGGATGCGAGCTGTTAAGTTTTTTGGATGCATACTCAGGGTATCATCAGATCAAGTTGGACCCGGCTGACTGTCTGAAGACTGCCTTCATCACACCCTTTGGAGCTTTCTGCTACCTGACAATGACATTCGGCTTGAGAAACGCCGGTGCCACTTTTCAGCGTTGCATGCAGAAATGTCTCTTGAAACAACTCGGCAGAAATGCCCACGTCTATGTAGACGACATTGTGGTGAAGACAGAGAAGCGCGGTACCTTGCTGGAAGACCTGAAGGAAACATTTGCCAACTTGCGCCGATTCCAGATCAAGCTCAACCCCGAGAAGTGCGTGTTCGGAGTGCCAGCCGGCCAGCTGCTAGGCTTCCTGGTCTCCGAACGCGGCATTGAGTGCAACCCTGTCAAGATCAAAGCCATCGAGAGGATGGAGATCCCCACCAAGCTGCGAGATGTGCAGAAGTTCACTGGCTGCTTAGCCTCCCTGAACCGTTTTATCAGCCGACTAGGAGAGAAGGCTCTCCCCCTGTACCGACTCATGAAGAAGTCCGCTCACTTTGAGTGGAATGATCAAGCCGACCAAGCCTTTCATGAGTTGAAGAAAATGTTGACCACTCCGCCTGTCCTGGCTGCGCCGACTGAGAAGGAGCCCATGCTCCTCTACATCGCCGCGACAAGCCGAGTCGTCAGCACTGTTGTTGTGGTCCAGCGCCCGGAGGAAGGCCGAGCCCAGCTGGTCCAGAGGCCGGTCTACTATCTCAGCGAAGTACTGTCCAGCTCAAAGCAAAACTACCCGCACTACCAGAAGATGTGCTATGGGGTGTACTTCGCTGCCAAGAAATTGAAGCCCTACTTCCAAGAGCACCCCATCACGGTCGTGTGCACTGCCCCGCTCGCCGAGATCATAGGCAGTCGGGATGCATCCGGCCGGGTGGCCAAATGGGCCATCGCCTTGGCGCCCTACACGATTTTCTATCAACCCCGCACCGCCATCAAGTCGCAAGCATTGGCCGACTTCCTCGTTGACTGCGCCGAGACCCAGTACTTACCGCCGGCTCCCGACTCTACCCATTGGCGGATGCACTTTGACGGGTCCAAGATGCGCACCGGCTTGGGAGCCGGCATCGTCCTCACCTCTCCCAAAGGCGACAAGCTCAAGTACACGCTGCAGATCCACTTCGCCGCCTCCAACAACGTGGCCGAGTACGAGGCGCTCGTACATGGGCTCCGGCTAGCCAAAGAACTCGGCATACGCCGGATCCTGTGCTACGGCGACTCAAACTTGGTGGTCCAGCAATCATCTGGCGACTGGGACGCCAAGGACGCAAACATGGCAAGCTACCGTTTCCTCGTCCAGCAGATGAGTGGATACTTCGAAGGGTGCGAGTTCCTTCACGTGCCAAGGGCCGACAACGACCAAGCAGATGCCCTAGCACGGATCGGCTCCACCCGACAAGCCATACCGACTGGCGTCTCCCTCCAGCGCCTCCTCAAGCCGTCCATCAAGCCGTCTCCAGAGTCGGATTCCATCTTCGTACTGCCTGCGCCAGAAACAGCCGGATCCGGCTCAAGAAATCCCGCAGGCGGCATGGGGACTTCGACGACTGCCCCGGGGACTGACGTAGTCGCACCCGGCCCAGGGACTTCAGAACCCGGCCCGGGGACTGCAGCAGTCGGCCCGGGGACTGCAACAACACAAGAAGCGGTGGTCGACTCCAATGCAACACCCAACCCACCCACCCGAGTCATGGTGGCCACATTAACAGCAGAAGAAGTCACAGCTCCCTCATGGGCCCAGCCCATCCTCAAGTTCCTAGTCAGCAGAGAGCTGCCGGCTGATGAGATCGCAGCAAGACTAGTGCAACGACGAGCCGCAGCATACACAATAATCAACAGGGAGCTTGTGAAGCG
>NC_057802.1:137873866-137879842 GCF_018294505.1 Triticum aestivum
ATGGGCCCAGCCCATCCTCAAGTTCCTAGTCAGCAGAGAATTGCTGGCTGACGAGATCGCAGCAAGACTAGTGCAACGACGAGCCGCAGCATACACAATAATCAACAGCGAGCTTGTGAAGCGCAGCGTCACTGGAGTCTTCCAGCGTTGCGTCGAGCCAGAAAAAGGAGTAGCAGTCCTCAAAGACATCCACCAAGGCGAATGCGGCCATCACGCCGCCTCAAGATCCCTCGTGGCCAAGGCTTTCCGCCATGGGTTCTTCTGGCCGACTGCCTTGGACGATGCTAAAGAAATAGTCAAGACCTGCAGAGGATGTCAAGTCTTCAGTTCCAAGCAACACCTGCCGGCTTCTGCCCTCAAGACCATTCCCCTCACCTGGCCTTTTGCCGTCTGGGGACTGGACATGGTGGGCCCTTTCAAGACAACCCGCGGCGGCTTGACACATCTACTCATTGCTGTGGACAAGTTCACAAAGTGGATTGAAGCCAAGCCAATTAAGAAGCTGAACGGGCCGACTGCCGTGACATTCATCACCGACATCACTACTCAGTACGGCGTGCCGCATAGCATCATCACCGACAACGGCACGAACTTCGCCAAAGGCGCACTGGCACGTTTCTGCGCGACACAGGGCATCCGACTGGACTTAGCGTCCGTTGCCCACCCGCAGTCAAACGGCCAGGTCGAGCGAGCAAATGGACTCATCCTCTCCGGCATCAAGCCCCGATTGGTTGTACCACTAGAGCGATCGGCCGGCTGCTGGCTCGAAGAGCTGCCGGCTGTCCTCTGGAGTCTGCGCACTACACCCAACAAGTCAACCGGCTTCACTCCATTCTTCCTTGTGTACGGTGCCGAGGCTGTCATCCCAACAGACATCGAGTTCGACTCGCCTCGGATCACCATGTACACGGAGGAGGAAGCCAAAGAAGCAAGAGAAGACGGCGTCGACCTACTGGAAGAAGGCCGGCTGTTGGCCCTCAGCCGGTCCGCCATCTACCAACAAGCCCTGCGCCGCTACTACAACCGCAAGGTCAAGCCAAGATCCTTCCAAGAGGGCGACCTCGTGCTCCGGCTGATCCAGCGAACAGCCGGCCAGCACAAGCTCTCGGCCCCTTGGGAAGGCCCCTTCGTCGTCAGCAAGGCACTCGGCAACGACTCCTACTACCTGATCGACGCGCAAAAGCCAAGAGCACGCAAGAGAGACGACTCCGGCAAGGAGTCGGAGCGACCATGGAACGCAAATCTCCTAAGACGATTTTACAGCTGAAAAGCAGTATGTATCACGCTACCCCTTTTGTATTAAGTTACAAACCAACAGGCCCCCCGAACAGTACTCGGGGACTGCCTTTTATTTATCTATGAATGACGAATGTCATATCCATGAATGTATTATTACATTTTGAATTCTTGTCCGGCACCGGGTCCGACTAGTCGGCCCGGGGACTGGCCGCCTTGAGCTATATCCTAAGTTCTTCCCAAAGTCAGCAAAGTAGTGTGCCGGCTCCCAAGTCCTCCCTTGTTGAAAGTCGCAGCTGAAAGAACTGACTGTCCGACTAGTAAGAGGAAAGACAGAAAGGACGCCCACACGAAAAACGGCTAAGGAACAACTAACCTATATAGCGAAGAGACGGCCTCCATATACGCCTGCCGGCTGTCACAGCAGCCGGCTGGCCGGCTTCCTAAAAAACTTAGCTTAAGTCCAGCAGAGCTAAAAGTACTTCCCCCTCCCCAATCGGCCAGGCACTCCCCGGCTACAGATTGCAGAGCAACTGTTTGACAAGGGAGGCAGCAACCAAGGGAGGGCGGCAAAGGAAAAAAGCAGAAGGACAAAAAGCGAAAGTACAAGGAAGAACCGATTGCATAACTTGTATACATAAAGCCGCCCACAGGCTGGCAACAGACTTAAGTTTGAATACACCCAGTGGGTGGAATTGTGCAGACTTAATCAAACATTGTTTAAAAGTAACAAGACAGGAAAACAAAGAAAGAAGACTAAGGCACGACTTGGAGGCCGAGCTGATCGGTGAAGGCAGCTCACCGGCTGAAGGAGTGGCCGCCTAGTTGGTCCCGGCTTGACCACCTCCCACGGCAGGAGACGCACTCGCACGCGACGTAGTGCTGGAGGCGCGGTCAGGCTGGCCGGCTACTCCACCAGCCGGCTCGGCGTCTTCACCTTCCTCCTCCTCCTCTTCGCCCTCGTCGCTGGAGTTGATTTCCTTCGCCGAGTCCTCGCCGTACGCCGGGTCCAGCCCGAACCAATCTTCCGGCTGGGTGACTCCATTGTCGTCCACCTCGGGGGCGAAGACGTTGGTGTCGGTGTAGTCGGCGATCGCTGAAGCCCGCCGAATGATGGCCGGCCGTGCCGGCTCCAGCTCCGTGTCGGCTTGCTGCCGCCAGGTCGACAGCTGGTCCAGGTTCAGGCCGGGATACCAAGCCTTGACGAACTCCAGCGCCCGCCTGGCGCCGGAGCGAGCCGCTGACGCCTTCCAAGCCTCGAAGCGGCCGACGGCCACCTCCAGCCAGTCGGCGGTCAGACTGGGAGTGCGCGGGACCACTTGGCCGGGCCAGAGGGCGGCCAAGACCGCCGACCCGGCACGCTGAAGCCGGCGGAGCAGCCTGTGAGCCGGCTGGATGCGAGCCTGGATCGCCAGGAGCTGCTCCTCCAGCGAGCGGCCGGCGGTTGGCGAGATCTCGAAGCCGGCTTGCCTCTTCGCTTGGCGACGGGCTTCGATGGCCTGGTTGGCGGCAGTTGAATAGCCAGGGAAGTACTCTGCGCAAAGAAGAAAAGAAAAGAAGAGCACCAAAATCAGAAAAACAAGCCAAAGTGGCAGATGGCAAGAAAGGATGAAGGGATAGACGACTTACCGTCAACCAGGTCCTCAATCTGGCCATAGCCGGAGACCAGAGTCTGCCTGGCCTCTGCCCAGCCCGCCGCCTCCGTCTCGAACTCGGCCTGGAGGGCGGCTTCGCGATCCTGCGCAGCCTTCAGCGCAGCCTTGTGGCCCTCCTCCTGGTCGGCCAGCTTCTTGACCAGATGGTCGCGCTCCTGCACCAAGGCGGCGAGCTCCGCGTCCTTGGCACGAAGAGCAGTCTGGGACTCCCCCAGCTGTGCCCTCAGACTGGCGTTGGCCGCTACAGAGATAGAAGAAGAAGAAGAACAATGAGAAATTATCAAGGAAGATCCGAGCCGACTGCTCAGCAGTCGGCCCGAATCTCGGGGACTACACCCAGTGGGTGCGCTGACGCGCCCCCACATGAGAAAAAAGATCAAGTCACATACCTCGGCTTTCAGTGAGATCGGCGGCCTTCTGAGTCAGCTCCCGAGCCTGGGAGTTGAAGGCGGCCGCTCGGAGGTTGTGATAGTCCTGCAAGACGGACAGAAGACCAAAGTGAGAACAATAGCAGCAAAAACAAAATCTCCAGGAAGTTCCAAGCCGCCTGCTCAGCAGCCGACTCGGAACTCGGGGACTACACCCAGTGGGTGCGCTGACGCGCCCCCACGAGAGAAATCAAGATGAGAATACTAACCCGGATGGCTGCCCGCGTGGCAAGGAATTCGTCGGTGAACTGCCTCAGCGCCGCGGCTTGGCTTTGCAGCCGGGTCCGGACGTCTTGTGCAGCGACGTTCACCACAGCCGTCCCTCCGCCCGGCGTCCACCCCGAGGTAGCGCTGGCCGCCTCCGCGTCTCGGGCCGACGAGCTGGAGCCCACGTCCGGCTGTGGCTCCGACGCAGCCTTCTGCGGTTCAGCTGCGGCCTTCCCCGCACGCCGGCTTGGCGGAACCCGGACCGCCACCTCAGCCCTCGCGGCTGGCTCGCCCCCCGCCGACTGTACGGGCGCGGGCTCCGGCTGGCGGCCTTGGGTCGCCCTAGTCGGAGAAGTCGGCCCCGGCGCCTCCCCCAAGATGACGACGTCGTCGCCGCTTCCTCCCAGCCCCGGCTGGGAACCGCTGGCTCCCCCTGGCGAGGGATCCACGTCCCCGGGCGCCATGGTATGCAGGGGGGTGACCATCAAGGCCTCCCCTGCCGCCGCCTCGGCCTCGGCCTCTGCCTGGGCCTTGGCTGCGGCCTCGGCAAGCGCCTTCGCCGCCTCCTCCTCCCGAGCTGCCTGGGCGGTGGCTGCCCTCCGCGCCTCCGCCTCCCGCGCTTCCTGCTCCTCCCGCGCCTCCCGCGCGTTCCTTTCCGTCGCCTCCAGGAGGGCGGCGCAGGGATCTACGCGGCGGGTGGTGCTCCCAGAGCCCCCTGGCGACTCGATGACGGAGCCGGCGTCCGCCCACTCAAGTGATAGCGGAGCTCTGACCATTGAAAAAGAAGACGAAGACTCAAGAACCATCAAAGGAAAGAAAGATGGACAGCACATAGAAGAGAAAACTTACGCCGACACAGTCTGCGGCTGCTTCACCACTTTGCGGAAGCGAGCCGCCTTCGCGGCCGCCTCCTCCCGCCTGGTGGCTGCCGCCCCACCCCTGGGCTTCTTCGTCCGGCTGCCGAACATGCCCTGGGTGGCGCGACGTTTCTGGCCTCTACCTCGAGCAGGCTGCGCGCTGGAGGAGCCCGCGCCGCGTCCGGACGCCGGCTGGCGATGCGGGACGGCCTCGGCTTCGTCCTCGTCCGGCCAGTCCTCGAAGGTAGCGGTGAACCCGGAGCCGCCTGCTTCGCCGCCGGCTTGGCCGCCAGCTGGCTCGGTGGCGTCCTCCATATGGACCGCCCCCAGGTCGGGGTCCTCCTGGTCATGCTCGGTCCGGTCGGGGACGAAGCGGCGCTCCACGTCCGCTCCGCCGGCCGGCCGAAGCAGAGGATTCTGTCAAAAAGAGCGAGCCGACTGAGTTAGAGTCGGCCCAGCGGAACTCGGCGACAAAGCTGAGAGAGAGAAAGAGAAAAAGAGAAGGGGAGCGTACCATAGGCGGAGGATTGGCGCGGCTGTATGGCTCCTTGCCGAATTGCCAGTCGTCGGAAAGCTGACAGTTGGCGAGGTAGTTCACCATGTCAGCGGCGTCGGGCAGCGGCATCTCCTTGGTGCACATCCGGCTCGGATCGAGCTGGCCGCTCATCTGACAGATCAGGTGAGGCCGGCTCTGGAGCGGGAGGACCCGGCGCATGACGAACGCGGCCAGGAGGTCGGGCCCCGTCAGGCCCTCCGACTGGACCATCACCCGTAGACGGGCGATGGCGGCATTTCCTCCCTGTGACAGCATCACCGCCCGGAAGGACCACTGGGGCAGCCTCCCCGCCGGTGGGCCGGCAACGTAAGCCGGCAGGTTGATGTAGTCGCCCCGTGGAGCGATGTTCCGCACGTAGAAGTATGACTTCTGCCACTTCTTCACCGATTGGATCAGCGTGATGACGGGGAAGGGGTTGTCGGCGCCCGATCTCCGCGACGCGATGAAGGCGCCAGTGTGGGCCGGCACGCCCTTGCTGCGCGTACCCAGCTTCGACTGGAAGAACTCCCCCCAGAGCTCGAGGGTGGGGAGGACGCCGAGATAGCCCTCGCACAGGGTGACGAAGGCCGACAGCAGCACCACCGCGTTGGGGGTGAGGTGGTGCGGCTGGAGCTGATAAAAGTCCAGCCAGGAGCGGAAGAAGGCGCTCAGTGGCAGGCCGAAGCCGCGCAGGAAGTGCGAGCGGAAGACCACCCGCTCGCCATCCCGCGGCGCCGGCCTAATTTCCTTCTCCGGCGCGAGGCGGACCTCCACTTTGTCCGCGCTGGGCAGACGCCGGGTGTCGCGGAGGAAGTCGATGTGGTCGTTGTGAACGATGGAGCCATCCCAATCCCCACCGAGCTGCTCTACGTGGGGAGGCATAGCGGAAGCTAGCATGGCGGCGGAGGAGCGTGTGGAGGAAGAGCGCGGCGGCGAGGCGCTGTCGCGAGAACGAGCAAGGCCAGAAGACGGTGGAAGTAGGAGGAGCGTGCGAGGGCCTGCCGCCCTCCACCTCCCCCTACTTATAGCCTCACGCAGCCGAAGAGGCCAGACGTGGG
>NC_057802.1:137880071-137885207 GCF_018294505.1 Triticum aestivum
CACGTCTCGCATTTATTACGCATAAGTGCGAGCCGAAACTGCCGCACGAAACGTGCGGGCGGTTTCGGGATGCAAAGGATCCGCACCTGGGCCGGGGCGCGGACGTGGCGGGCCCCTTCTCTGAGGCGACGTCCCGTCACGCGCGTGGGCTGGCAGGCTTTCCGGCCACGTGGCGCGCCAACGGCCCACAGCCGGCCCGCGACCCGGTGCGCGTCCCTGCGGGTTCCCGCCCCCCGACTCCAGAAGAATTCGACTAAGGCGGCGCGCCTGACCAAGGCCGGCTCCCAACTGCCGGCTCGTCACGATAGGAAGCTGATCGAGCTTCTTGAACCCCACTCCACCTCGAAGCTCAACCAGCTTCGGGGACTACTGTCGGGGTAAATGGCCACGGGTAGCCTAACCGACTACCCCTGGCTCTTCAGAAAATTTATCAGGCCTTTGGGCCTTCAAGTACTCCAAGCATTTGGGCCGCCTTCCCCGGCCGGCTACCACTAAAGCCGACTCCCGGAAGGCGACCCAGCCGCACCGACTCCAAGAAGCCGGCCAAGAAGGACGCCGACTCCTAGAAGCCGGCCAAGATCACAACCACTCCTACATAACGGCGACCTGACGGGGCATGGCCACAGTGCGGCCCAAGACCCCCGAAGCCCGAGGCAGGCATGGCTACAGGAGGCCGTACGAGAGGGATGTCTCCCGTGCGGCCCGGCACTGTAGCCACGCCAGCTGCGACGTCATCCACGACCCCCTCCTGTACGGCCCAAGGACTGCGGGCCCCTTCAGCCAGAGAGAGGCGTGAAGGCGGCCCGGCTTTTCCTAGTCGGCCAGGAGCATAGCCGGCCTCCAGAAGCTGGCGACTCCCTTCCTCGAAGCAGGAGCCCCATTAAGGAGACAAGACGAGGTGAGGCTACAGTGATAGCCCCCGATGCGGATCACTGTAGCCACGCTTACCTCGACAAAGCCCTCATCATCAGAGGTGCGGCTACAGTAAGCAGCCGCCGACAAGACCCTAGGCGGTGGGGCCGGCCTGTCGACCAAGTAGCCGGCAGCCGGCGGGACCCACCAGCCGGCGGGACCCAGCAGCCGGCGGAGAAGCCGGCGAGCGTAGACACTGACGGCTGGGACCAGATCCCAGTCGGATTACCATTGTACCCCCAGGGGGTAGGCCTATATAAACCCCCCGGAGCACCCATGCAAAGGGTTCGCACCTCTGCATGTTTGGCTTCCAAGCATAACACACACACACACACACACCATAGATAGAGAGAAGCAAGAGCTAGCCTTGTTCTTCTTCTCCCTTGATCCCAACAGCTCTAGGAGCGATTGTAGCTACCCTTTATCGATCTAGTGATCATGCGGAGACCCCGCAGAGCAGGACTAGGGGTGTTATCTCCTCGGAGAGCCCCGAACCTGGGTAAGATTCGCCGGCGTGCATGTCTTCGCCTCATCCCGTTTCCAGGCACCGGCGACGTTTTATTGGCTCCCAAAATGATAAGCCATCCTTTGGCATATGTCGCACCAACCACCCGACACCGAGGGTGGCAGTCGACCTGGTTTTACTGCAAAGACCAGCCGACTCCAGGACAGTCGACTGGACTTCCTCCCTTTTCTATGGCTCGCGTGGAGAAGCCCTCTGCCTTGAAAGTGACCCCGGGGGAGAAGGCGGAGGTGAAGGTGCTGGTTGAGCGAGTGGTCTACCTCATTCGTGAGGGCGTGACCGGCATGGATCTGCTGGAAGTCTTCCTCAGACGACGTATTCAACCGCTTCAGGCCCGTGACCATCCGATGTGGATGTATTCGGGCATTGAAGATTCCACTCGGGTGCATCCAGAAGAAGTCGACGAGGATACGGTGGAGAAGTGGTTGAGGGGTATCACCGGCAACAAAGATAACCCTAGGGGGGCCAGGAGACTCCCTCCACTCGACCACTCCTATGAACCAGACAAGGTCCAACTCTGAATTGCCGAGTGTTATCTTGATTTATCATGCAACTGTTCGTGGTCCACCGACTGACTTTATCTTGCTTGTTTCCTTCTAGGCTCTTACTTAGATGTATTCGATGCCCAACAGAGAGCAGGAGCAGCACCCAGAATGGGAGGCAAGCGGAGGTGAAAGCGGCGAGTGGCATTCTGACGGTGAAGGGGACGAGGAGAGCGATGACCAGAGTGATGAAGAAGAAGTTGACTCCCCCCCCCCGGCAGGGAAAGGCGATCCAAGCTGACCCACGATCCCGCAAGCACCCGCGACAAGGCAACCGTTCTGACTGGGCAGTCGTCAAAGTGTCCTCGGACGTCTTCTCTGGCGCCGACTGAAAAGGCTCCGAAACAATCCAAGGTCGTACCGCAGAAGACCCGAAAGGCGCTGCCCCAAATCAAAATCGACATCCCAGTTGTCTCTGCGTAAGTGTCTTGTCTTCAGTTTTACCCAGAATTCTGTGTTGTCTATTTTTCCTTGTTTGACCGATCGAATCTTGGAACTAGCAGTGCCGCTACCTCTGGGACCTCTGCTTACAAAAACGAGGATGAGGACATGGAAGATGCGGTCACCTCCAACCCACGTATAATCTTTGCGATCTTGACTTTGCTTTGTCGATTGAACTGCGATATAACCAATCGAAGATGATCTTTTGGCGACTGATCATTTTACAGCTCTTCTCAACGTCATTGACCTCCCCGAGGACGATGAGGACGAGCCACAAAGGCCCTTGGGGAGAAGAAACAGGAAAACGTCTACTGGCAAGACGCCTCAGTCGACGCCGGTGGCGGAACCGGTAGTTCAGGACGCCGGCGATGCCAATCGGACTTCAGTCTCCTTCGCCATACCGCTGTCGAGTGCTCAGCCTTCGGCGTCAGCCGCACAGACTCCCACCGATCCACCATCACTTTTTACTGCACATCACGTCCCAGAGGACCAGGTGGGCGCTGCCAAAGAGGCTATACGCCAGGCGGGCATTATGATGGAGAAGATGAAAATGGTGCGGGAAGCCAGCCAAGCTGCTTATGATGCCGGTTCCGCTCTCCAGAGCAACGTCCAGGTTAGCAGATTGTCGACTGACTCTTTTGGTTTGTTCTGTTAGGATATGGTACCTGAAAACTTTCTTTTCAAAGAATTTTTTCATCTGTCTGTGCTTCGCATCTGTACACCCACTGGGTGTTTTGATTTGCCACTGAGCAAACTCGCACTTTGAGCTGACCATGTTGTTGTCGATTGAATCTTTGAATCAGTGGGGGCACGCTGAGTGCACCCACTGGGTGTAGTCCCCGAGACCATAGTTGACTGCGGGCAGTCGACTGTGGTCTGAGAATCAGAATTTTCCACTCGGTCTGAACGGACCATGTCGAGTGGAATCTGAACTAGTGGGGGCATGCTAAGTGCACCCACTGGGCGTAATCCCCGAGACCGTGGTCGACTGCGGGCAGTCGATTGCGGTCTTAGATCTCTTTTTTTACACTCAACCTGGATGTACCTCGTTGAGTGGTATCTGAACCAGTGGGGACACGCTAAGTGCACCCACTGGGTGTAGTCCCTGAGAACGTGGTTAACTGCGGGCAGTCGACTACGGTCTGAAAACAACTTGAATTTATCGAACTATTGTTCTGAAGTAACTGATCTTTCCATCTGTCGATTGACTGACCCTTGATTACAGAAATCTTGTGAACTCGGAGTTTGTTTTGCTGAATTGGAGAAAGAACAGATTCAGCTCAATCTCGATCTGGAACTGGCCAAGACAAATCTGCAGAAGGCCAAGGATGAAGCTGCTGGTAAGAGAACAAATCTCGCCAGCTGACTCGTCTCTGTGCTAGATCTTATTTTACTTTTTCTGAACCGAATGTTGTTTCTTTTCAGAGAAAATGAATCAAGCTTTGGCGAAGAAGGACCAAGATCTTGCGGCCGCACAGAAAGCAGCTGACGAGAAAACTGCACTTGCCGAACAGAAGCTAGCTTCAGTCGGCAAATTGGAGGAAGAAAACACCAGGCTGAAAACTGCTCTTGATGAAGCCAATAAGGAAGCGACCCGCCTGAAGAAGGACAAGAACAATCTGAACGAGAAGATGGAAGGCATTGCTCGCAGGAGGGACGACTTGGAGAATTATCTGGGAGGTCGTGCCAAGAAGCTGTTCGTCATGCTTGAAGGTATTCTCTTTGACCCGACTGACTCATTACTGTCGACTCGACATTCAACCACTGACCCATCTTTGAATTGTACGTGCAGAATTTTGCCGGAACTTCGAAGAAGAAACTGGGTGAGTTGAGACAAGCTTGGACCCCATCCATTCTCCAGTTAAAGACGAGGCTCCCATGAATGTACTCCAATTGGAATCTCATGTTGCGGGTGTTGTTGATTACCTTGCTCGACTGAAGGTCGCAATGTCGCGGATCGACACAGCACTTTGGCCAGGGGCAGCGCTCCAGAATGACCTCGAGTCTCTGATGACTCGACTTAATGAGATTCCTGGTCAAGTGCAAGAATGGAAGAAATCTTCTGCCCGGTGCGGCGCTGATGTGGCTCTATCTTTGGTTCGTGTCCACTGCAAGGAAGCGCGAGAAGAGAAGCTGGCAGCGATCAAGGTTGCCAACACCAAGAAGCATGACTTCCAATCCTTCATGGAGACCTTCATTGTTGCCGCCACTCGGATCGCCGACGGAATTGACCTGGACGAATTCGTCGAGCCTGCCAGCCCTCCTCCTGCGGAGTGGACAAACTTTTATGCTCCACCTTAAATTTGCCTCGGGATGCCGAGTGATTTTTGTAACCGTTAAACTCCTTTGGGCTTGATGCCCGAGTACTTTAATCCGCGGTCGGAACTTTAGGATTTATCTGGATTTGGTTTATCTCCGAATATGCTTGTGCTTGCCTTCGAGTGGAATTTATTCTTCACTCAGAACATTTTTGTACTTGAGATGCAACTCTGGGGAGGAGGTTCCAGCCGACCTGCACCTCGTTGTCCTTGTGGATCGGGATGGAGCGCACGTTGTACTTGTGGCGTAGCTCCACAGGAGAAGGTTGCAGTCGACCTGCACCTCGTCATCCTTGCGGATCGGGATGGAGCGCACATTGTACTTGTGGCGCAGCTCCGTAGGAGAAGGTTGCAGTCGACCTGCACCTCGTCATCCTTGTGGATCGGGATGTAGCGCACG
>NC_057802.1:137885416-137885790 GCF_018294505.1 Triticum aestivum
TTGTACTTGTGGTGTAGCTCCGAGGAGAAGGTTGCAGTCGACCTGCACCTCGTCGTCCTTGCGGATGAGGATGGAGCGTACGTTGTACTTGTACCGCAGCTCCGAGGAGTAGGTGGCAGTCGACCTGCACCTCGTCGTCCCTACGGATAGGGATGTGTTTCAAACTTAGGCGAGTACTGGACTGCAGCTAGGCCCCCGAGTGGGAGGGTTGCTCTCCACTCGGTAGAATTTTCTTTAAACTTAGGCAAGTACTGGACTGCAGCTAAGCCCCCGAGTGGGAGGCTTGCTCACCACTCAGTAGGATTTTATAAACTTAGGCGAGTACTGGACTGCAACTAAGCCCCCGAGTGGGAGGGTTGCTCTCCACTCGGTAG
>NC_057802.1:137886204-137895283 GCF_018294505.1 Triticum aestivum
GAGTGAGAGGCTTGCTCAGCACTCGGTAGGATTTTTTAAACTTAGGCGAAACGGATTCGCGGCTAAGCCCCCGAGTGAAAGGCTTGCTCACCACTCGGTAGGATTTTTAAAACTTAGGCGAGTACTGGACTGCAGCTATGCCCCCGAGTGAGAGTCTTGCTCACCACTCGGTAGGATTTTTTAAACTTAGGCGAGTACTGGACTGCAGCTAAGCCCCCGAGTGAGAGGGTTGCTCACCACTCTGTAGGATTTTCTAAAACTTAGGCGAAACGTATTCGCAGCTAAGCCACCCACTGGGGGATTTCAGACACAAATATAAGCAACGGTAATCTTTTTAGAAGACTGTAAAACTCTTGTCTTTGACAAACAAACTACTAAGGTACTTCTTATGACAACTCAACAGAATGAGCGCTTAAGTATAAAAGGGGCGGAGCAGCTCCGCATTCCAAGCCCGTGGCTCGTCTTTCTGATGTTCGACATTGTAAAGATGGTATGCCCCATTGTGGAGAACTCTGGTGACGATGAAGGGACCTTCCCAAGCAGGGGCGAGCTTGTGTGGTTTCTGCTGCTCCACTCGAAGAACCAAGTCTCCCTCTTGAAACGCTATGTTTCTAGCGTGGAATCGACGCAAGTCTTGCTGATAAATGGTCGGCCGGATTAGGGCCATCTCTCTTTCTTCTTCTAGGAGATCAACTGCGTCTTGCCCGGGCCTGTTCTGCCTCGTCTTCAGAGAAAAGCTTGACTCGGGGGGCATTGTGCAGCAAGTCACTCGGTAGAACAGCTTCAGCTCCATAGACCAAGAAGAATGGAGTTCGGCCAGTCGACCGATTCCCCAAAGAACTGATGGAAGTTCATCGACCCAGGAGCCTGCTGCATGCTTGAGATCACGCATCAATCGGGGTTTCAGTCCTTTGAGAATCAAACCATTTGCTCTTTCCGCTTGTCCATTCGACTGGGGGTGGGCGACTGAAGCATAGTCGACTCGAGTGCCTTGGGAAGCACAGAAGGCTCTGAACTCATCAGAATCGAAGTTCGACCCGTTGTCAGTGATGATGTTGTGGGGAACCCCGTATCTGAATGTCAACTCTCTGATGAAGCTGACGGCAGTACTGGCTTCAAGATTCTTGATAGGCTTGGCTTCAATCCATTTGGTAAACTTGTCGACTGCTACAAGCACATGAGTGAAGCTGCTCCTACCAGTCCTCAGGGGTCCAACCATATCTAACCCCCAAACAGCAAAGGGCCAGACGAGTGGAATGGTCTTCAGGGCTGATGCAGGCTTGTGGGACATGTTGGAGTAGAACTAGCAGCCTTCACATTTGTCGACTATATCTTTCACCATTTCGTTTGCCCGTGGCCAATAAAATCCCGCTCGGTATGTTTTGGCCACAATGCTCCGAGAGGACACATGGTGGCCACAGGTCCCCGAGTGGATGTTGTTGAGGATCACTCGACCTTCTTCTGGTGTTATGCATTTCTGGCTGACTCCATTTACACTTTCCCTGAACAGCTGTCCTTTTATCACAGTAAAGGCTTTGGATCGACGGACGATCTGTCGAGCATCCTCTTCATCCTCTGGGAGTTCCCTCCTAAGGATATACGCAATGTATGGCACTGTCCAGTCGGGAGTGATGACTAAACCCTCCATGATCAAGTCGACCACGGCTGGGACTTCGACTTCAGTCGGATCTGTGGCGCTCTTAGGCTATGGGGGCTCTTCAGTGAAAGGATCTTCTTGAACTGAAGGTGTATGAATGTGTTCCAAAAACACATTGCTGGGAATGGCTTCCCTCTTGGAATCTATCTTTGCCAAATCATCAACTGCTTGATTTTTCAGTTGGGGTATATGATGGAGCTCTAACCCCTCAAACTTCTTTTCCAACTTCCTCACTGCATTACAGTAACCAGTCATACCTAGGCTTCTGACGTCCCACTCCTTCATCACTTGATTGATTACCGAATCTGAGTCGCCGTAGACCATGACGTGACGGACGCCGAGTGAAATGGCCATACGTAACCCATATAAGAGTGCTTCATATTCAGCTTCGTTATTGGAGGAATCAAAGTGAATCTGGAGAACATATCTGAGCTTGTCTCCTCGGGGGGATACCAGTACCACCCCAGCGCCGGAACCATTTCGCATCTTGGAGCCATCAAAGAACATGGTCCAGTGCTCCGAGTGGACTTGAGTCGGCAGTTGCTGTTCGATCCACACGGCAAGGAAATCTGCTATTGCTTGCGACTTGATAGCTTTCTTTGCCTCAAACTTGATATCCAAGGGAAGGAGTTCAATCGCCCACTTTGCCACTCGACCAGTTGCATCTTTGTTGTTCAGAATCTCTGATAATGGAGCGCCGCTGACGACTGTAATGGAGTGGTCAGAGAAATAGTGTGCAACCTTCTTCGTGGTCATGTAAATCCCATAAACAAGCTTCTGATAATGTGGATATGTTTGCTTTGATGGAATCAGAACTTCAGAAACATAATATACTAGGCGCTGAACTTTATAGGCTTTTCCTTCTTCTTCCCGCTCGACCGTAAGTACTGTAATGACAACTTGTCTAGTGGCTGCAATGTAAAGCAGTAAAGGCTCTTTGCTGATTGGGGAAGCAAGCACCGGCTGGGTGGAAAGCAGGGCTTTGAGCTCTACAAACGCTGCATCAGCTTCAGGAGTCCACTCGAACTTATCAGACTTCTTCATCAATCGGTAAAGAGGCAAAGCCTTTTCACAGAGGCGAGAAATGAATCGACTTAAAGCGGCCAAACAACCAGTAAGCTTCTGGACATCGTGCACACGCACAGGGCGTTTCATCCGGAGTATAGCACCAACTTTCTCGGGGTTGGCGTCGATCCCTCGTTCGGAAACGAGGAAACCGAGTAATTTTCCGCCAGGAACTCCGAATGTGCACTTTGATGGATTAAGCTTGATATCATACCTTCTGAGGTTGGCAAAAGTTTCAGCAAGGTCAGCCAGCAGGTCGGAACCCTTACGTGACTTGACCACAATGTCATCCATGTATGCTTCCACATTCCGACTTATTTGAGTGAGCAAACACTTCTGAATCATCCTCATGAATGTGGCTCCGGCGTTCTTCAGGCCGAATGGCATGGTGACATAACAGAAGCACCTGAATGGAGTGATGAAAGCTGTTTTTATCTCATCGGGTCCATACAGTCGGATCTGATGATACCCGGAATAGGCGTCCAAAAAGGACAAGCGCTCACACCCCGCGGTCGAGTCGACTATCTGGTCGATGCGGGGGAGAGGAAAATGATCTTTCGGGCAGGCCCGATTGATATGCTTGAAGTCAATGCACATGCGAAGTGAGTCGTCCTTCTTGGGGACCATGACAACATTGGCGAGCCACTCGGAGTGGTAAATCTCTCGGATGAACTCAGCTGCCAGGAGCCGAGCCACCTCTTCACCAATTGCTTTTCTCTTCTGTACGGCGGACCATCGAAGATGTTCCTTGACTGGTTTCACTTTTGGGTCGACTCGCAAACGATGCTCAGCCAGCCCCCTGGGAACATTCGGCATGTCAGAAGGTTTCCATGCAAAGATGTCCCAGTTCTCACGGAGGAACTGGATGAGCGCTTCTTCCTATTTGGAGTCGAGTGTCGTTGAAATGTGAGTCGGAGCAGCATTGGGATCGGTCGGGTGAATATGATTCGGCTTCGTTTCACCAGATGACTGAAATGCAGAGTCTGTGGTAGGCTTCTTGGCTCGCAGCAAATCACTCGGATTTGCATTTTTCCGATACTCTTGCAATTCTACTACTGCCGTTTGTGCATCGGTGATTTTTTAGCCCTTCTGGAAGCACTCTTCTGCCTTCTGCCGATTGCCAGTGATAGTGATCACTCCTCTGGGACCAGGCATCTTCAATTTGAGGTACACGTAACATGGTCGAGCCATAAAACGTGCATAAGCAGGCCTTCCCAGAATAGCATGATAAGCACTCTGGAAATCCATGACTTCAAACATCAACTTTTCCTTGCGGTAATTCTTGGAATCACCGAAAACCACATCGAGGGCGATCTGGCCGAGTGATTCAGCCTTCTTGCCAGGTATAACCCCATGGAAACTCATATTGCTTTCACTTAGTTTGGACATCGGAATGCCCATCCCTTTCAAGGTTTCAGCATAAAGTATATTCAGGCCACTGCCACCATCCATCAACACCTTAGTCAGCCGAGTGCCTTCAACAACCGGATCGACCACCAACGCTTGCCTCCCAGGGGTGGCTATACGCGTTGGGTGATCAGAATAGTCGAATGTAATTGCAGTCTGAGACCATTTCAAATAACTGGGTGTCGCCCGAGCGACCATGTTCACTTCTCTGTTAATGACTTTTAGTCGAATTTTGCTCTCGACATCAGCAAAACTCATCAGAGTGGAATTGACTTTGGGGAAACCCTCATCATCGTCGTCCTTATCCTCACCCTTGTCCGAGTCCTTTTCCTTCTCCTTGGGCTGTTTCTCTCGGAACTGCTGGATCAGGAGCTGATGTCTACTACCCAACCTTCTCCTTGTAGACGTTGTTGGGCCTCCAAGTGCAGAGGTTTGTAGGACAGTAGCAAATTTCCCTCAAGTGGATGACCTAAGGTTTATCAATCCATGGGAGGCGTAGGATGTAGATGGTCTCTCTCAAGCAACCCTGCAACCAAATAACAAAGAGTCTCTTGTGTCCCCAACACACCCAATACAATGGTAAATTGTATAGGTGCACTAGTTCGGCGAAGAGATAGTGATACAAGTGCAATATGGATGGTAGATATAGGTTTTTGTAATCTGAAAATATAAAAACAGCAAGGTAACTAATGATAAAAGTGAGCACAAACGGTATTGCAATGCTAGGAAACAAGGCATAGGGTTCATACTTTCACTAGTGCAAGTTCTCTCTGAAGGAAATATGCCCTAGAGGCAATAATAAAGTTATTATTTATTTCCTTATATCATGATAAATGTTTCTTATTCATGCTAGAATTGTATTAACCGAAAACATAATACTTGCGTGAATACATAGACAAACAGAGTGTCACTAGTATGCCTCTACTTGACTAGCTCGTTGATCAAAGATGGTTATGTTTCCTAGCCATGGACATGAGTTGTCATTTGATTAATGGGATCACATCATTAGGAGAATGATGTGATTGACTTGACCCATTCCGTTAGCTTAGCACTCGATCGTTTAGGATGTTGCTATTGCTTTCTTCATGACTTCTACATGTTCCTATGACTATGAGATTATGCAACTCCCATTTACCGGAGGAACACTTTGTGTGCTACAAATGTCACAACGTAACTGGGTGATTATAAAGGTGCTCTACAGGTGTCTCCGAAGGTACTTGTTGGGTTGGCGTATTTCGAGATTAGGATTTCTCACCCCGATTGTCGGAGAGGTATCTCTAGGCCCTCTCAGTAATGCACATCACTTAAGCCTTGCAAGCATTGCAACTAATGAGTTAGTTGTGGGATGATGTATTACGGAACGAGTAAAGAGACTTGCCGGTAACGAGATTGAACTAGGTATTGAGATACCGACGATCGAATCTCGGGCAAATAACATACCGATGACAAAGGGAACAACGTATGTTGTTATGCGGTCTGACCGATAAAGATCTTCGTAGAATATGTGGGAGCCAATGTGAGCATCCAGGTTCCGCTATTGGTTATTGACCGGAGACATGTCTCGGTCATGTCTACATAGTTCTCGAACCCGTAGGGTCCGCGCGCTTAACGTTTCGATGACAGTTATATTATGAGTTTATATGTTTTGATGTACCGAAGGTTGTTCGGAGTCCCGGATGTGATCACGGACATGATGAGGAGTCTCGAAATGGTCGAGACATGAAGATTGATATATTGGATGACTATATTCGGACACCGGAATGGTTCCGGGGGTTATCGGATATATACCGGAGTACCGGGGGGTTACCGGAACCCCCCCGGAGGCTATTGGGCCTCATGGGCCCAATTGGTGGAAGAGGAGAGGAGGCCAAGGGGCAGCCGCGCCCCCCCCCCCCCCCAAGTCCGAATTGGACAAGGAGGGGGGCGGCGCCCCCCTTTCCTTTCCCCCTCTTTCCTTCCCTCTCCTCTCCTAGTCCAACAAGGAAGGGAGGGAGTCCTACTCTCGGTGGGAGTAGGACTCCTCCTGGCGCGCCTCCTCCTGGCCGGCCGCACCTCCCCCCTTGCTCCTTTATATACAGGTGCAGGGGGCACCCTAGAGACACAACAATTGATCGCTTGATCTTTTAGCCGTGTGTGGTGCCCCCTCCACCATAGTCCACCTCGATAATACTGTAGCGGTGCTTAGGCGAAGCCCTGCGTCGGTAGAACATCATCATCGTCACCACGCCGTCATGCTGACAAAACTCTCCCTCACACTCGGCTGGATCGGAGTTCGAGGGACGTCATCGGGCTGAATGTGTGCTGAACTCGGAGGTGCCGTGCGTTCGGTACTTGATCGGTCAGATCGTGAAGACATACGACTACATCAACCGCGTTGTGCTAACGCTTCCGCTTTCGGTCTACGAGGGTACGTGGACAACACTCTCCCCTCTCGTTGCTACGCATCACCATGATCTTGCGTGTGCGTAGGAATTTTTTTGAAATTACTACGTTCCCCAACAGTGGCATCCGAGCCTGGTTTTATGTGTTGATGTTATATGCACGAGTAGAACACAAGTGAGTTGTGGGCGATATAAGTCATACTGCTTACCAGCATGTCATACTTTGGTTCGGCGGTATTGTTGGATGAAGCGGCCCAGACCGACATTACGCGTACGCTTACGCGAGACTGGTTCTACCGACGTGCTTTGCACATAGGTGGGTGGCGGGTGTCAGTTTCTCCAACTTTAGTTGAACCGAGTGTGGCTACGCCCGGTCCTTGCGAAGGTTAAAACAACACCAAATTGACACACTATCGTTGTGGTTTTGATGCGTAGGTAAGAACGGTTCTTTCTAAGCCCGTAGCAGCCACGTAAAATTTGCAACAACAAAGTAGAGGACGTCTAACTTGTTTTTGCAGGGCATGTTGTGATGTGATATGGTCAAGACATGATGCTAAATTTTATTGTATGAGATGATCATGTTTTGTAACCGAGTTATCGGCAACTGGCAGGAGCCATATGGTTGTCACTTTATTGTATGCAATGCAATCACCCTGTAATGCTTTACATTATCTCTAAGCGATAGCGATAGTCGTAGAAGCATAAGATTGGCGAGACGACAACAATGCTACGATGAAGATCAAGGTGTCGCGCCGGTGACGATGGTGATCATGACAGTGCTTCGGAGATGGAGATCACAAGCACAAGATGATGGTGGTCGTATCCCTTGCGCACTTGTGCAGCTTGTCAAAAGTTCTGGTCTTGAGGCCCCGCAGCACTTCTGCATTCACTCTCTCAGCCTGGCCGTTACTTCTGGGATGAGCAACAGAAGCAAAACAAACCTTGCTGTCGAGATCCTGAATGTACCGCATGAAGGTGCGGCTTGTGAACTGTGTGCCGTTGTCGGTGATGACCCTATTGGGCACACAAAAACGTCAGACTAGCCCCTTTAAGAACTTGACGGCTGACTGTGCCGTCACCTTCCTCACCGGCTCCACTTCCAGCCACTTTGTGAACTTGTCGATTGCGACGTACAAGTACTCAAAGCCCCCGACAGCATGGGGAAAGGGCCCCAGTATATCGAGCCCACAGACCGAAAATGGCCAGGAAAGAGGGACGGTCTTAAGAGCTTGAGCCGGTTGATGAAGCTTCTTTGAATGGAACTGGCTCGCTTCACACTTGGTTACTAGTGCCGTCGCATCCTAGAGGGCGGTGGGCCAGAAGAAACCTTGCCAGAATGCCTTGCCAGCAAGGGCTCTCGACCCTATGTGGGAGCCACACATACCTCCATGTATATCTGCCAACAGCCTCAGTCCATCTTCCTGAGGAATGCACTTCCACTTCACGTTGTTCGGTCTCCTTCTGTATAGGGTATCATCCACAAACTGGTACATGCTGGACTGATGGGCTACTTTCTCTGCTTCTTCCTACTCCTTGGAGAGCTCTCCTATTTGGAGGAAACGGACGGTGGACTGCGCCCATGCCGGAGCCTGGGGCTCGACGGCAAGGACTAAAGGCACATCTCCGGCCGTAAGGGCAGCTGCCTCTATGGCCAGGGCTTGAGGCCCTGCCGGGGGTTGCTGCTCTCCGACAGGCTTGGGACACCTGGCAACGTCCTTGCCGGTGGCTCCTGGGAGCTCAGCGGGAAAGTACTTGCTGGGGGCCGCCTTCCTTCATTTGCTCTATCCTACTAATGGTTCAACGGATGGCTGAGTTAATTGAAGCACAAAGGTACCTGGTTCCACAGGCAACTTGAGGCAGCACGTTTTGACATTTCGTTAGCAATGCCGTTCTCCGCTCGGGGAACATGCTCTGCTTGCACTACTAGGAAAAGGCTAATTAGTGGCGCACCTGTTTTGGCCATTAATGGCGCACTATAGGTGCGCCACTATTACCACACCACTAGTAACAAATACTAATGGCGCACCTCTGGTGCGCCATTAGTATTGCAGGTAACAGTGGCGCACCTTGTAGTGCGCCATTACTATTGCTACAGGTGCGCCACTGGTAACTTTTTTTTTGAAATTTTTTGTTTTTTTTCTGAATTTTGAAGGCGGGAAAATAGTAGTGGCGCACCGTCTAACCCCCACCGTGCGCCATTGCTATTTTTGAATTTTGAATTTGGATCTGGATCGCGATTTTTTTGCCCTTTTTTTGCTCGTTTTTTTGCACGATATTTTTTCAACTTTTGTTCTCGTTTTTGGATCTTGTATGTTCTTTTGCCGGAGAGGAGTTCGCTGGAGAGGAGGGTCGAGGTCACAGGAGAGAAGGAGGAGGAGGTCACCAGAGAGGAGCTCGCCTACATCGCCGGAGAGGAGGAGGAGGTCGCCGGAGAGGAGGAGGAGGTCGCCGGAGAGGAGTTCACCAGAGAGGAGGGAGGAGAAACCGTGAGGGGAGGGGAGGAGAGGAGAGAGGAGGAGCTCACCGGAGAGGAGGGAGGAGGAGATCATCGGAGAGGAGGGAGGAGGAG
>NC_057802.1:137895645-137896445 GCF_018294505.1 Triticum aestivum
GGTCGTCGGAGAGGAGGAGGGGAGTATGGTGGAGGAGAGGAGGGGAGATGGAGTGGAGGAGAGGAGGAGATGGAGTGGAGGAGAGGTGGAGTGGAGGAGAACAATGAAGAGCTAAGGAGGAGAGGACCCCGCCCAGCTATATATACGGCATAGTAATGGAGCACCGTGGGCAGGTGCACCATTACTAACTTTTTTATTTTTTATTTATTTTGAATTTTGAAGGCAGGAAGATAGTAATGGCGCACCGTGGGCAGGTGCGCCATTACTAACTTCTTTTATTTTTTGATTTATTTTGAATTTTGAAGGCGGGAAGATACTAATGGCGCACCATGGGCAGGTGCGCCATTACTAATTTTTTTTTATTTTTTTGACATAGTTTGAATTTTGAAGGCGGGAAGATAGTAATGGCGCACCATGGGCAGGTGCGCCATTACTCAGTTTGATTTTTTTGAATTTTTTGAATTTTTTTTGCCTCTCCAGATCTTGAAAGCCCCGTAACTTTTTCTGTTAGGTTTTTGGGGATTTTGAAAATGTTCAACGGGGTTCCCCCGATTGAAAACAGATGTAACTTTTCGAGTAGATGATTTTTTTCATATAAAAAACTTTTTCATCGGAGTTCGTATGCAAAAGTTATGCCCATTTTACAAATTCTCGAGAGATTTTGCAAAAAAGTCGAAAATTCGTGTTTGTAAATTTTGCTAACAACTAGACCACATATCACATGGGAATCTTTTTTTTGACATTTCTATCATTTTCTTTTATTTTTTTGAAACTGAAAAGGCGGTCCACGGGGGGGGGGG
>NC_057802.1:137896678-137916652 GCF_018294505.1 Triticum aestivum
TAAATGTTAGTAGTGGTGCACCAGGGGACAGTGCGCCATTACTAGTTAAAACTAGTAATGGCGCACTATCCCCTGGTGCGCCATTACTAGTTTTAAAAAAAAAGTAAAAAAAAATTTGTTAGTAGTGGCGCACAGAGTGTGTGGTGCGCCATTACTAGTTAAAACTAGTAATGGCGCACTGTCCCCTGGTGCGCCATTACTAGTTTTGGAAAAAAAATGTTAGTAGTGGCGCACCATGGGTGTGGTGCGCCATTAGTGATATGGACACTAATGTGGTGCATATAGCAGTGGCGCACCACATATGTGGTGCGCCATTAATGTCCATATTAGCTATAGCCGTTTTCCTAGTAGTGTTGCAATCCGTCAAAGCGTTCTTCCAACTTCCTCACTTCATCCACATAGGCTTCCATCAACGGGCTCTGGTAATCCTTGTTCACTTGCTTGACGACGAGCTGCGCATCACCTCTGATGATGAGCTTCCTGATTCCGAGGTCTGCCGCGATCCTGAGATTGGCCAGCAATCCCTCGTACTCCGCCGTGTTGTTCATTGATTTTCCCGGGGAAAGTGCATCTGGATTATGTACTTGAGGCGCTCTCCGGTGGGTGCGATGAGTAGTACGCCGACACCAGCACCTTGGAGTGAGAAAGCTCCATCAAAGTACATAATCCACTCACTGCTCGTCTCCTTGCCGGGAAGGGTGGTCTCTTGAATCTCCTCGTCGGGCGTTGCGGTCCATTCTGCTATGAACTCTGCCAAGGCTCGGCTCTTGATTGTCAAAGAACTTTCAAACTTGAGGCCAAAGCTCGACAGCTCCAATGCCCACTCCACAATCCTTCTAGTTGCATCTGGGTTGTGCAAGATTCGTTGCAACGGGAGACGGGTGACAACGGTGATCTCATGTGCTTGGAAATAGTGGCGCAGCTTTCTCAAGGCCATGAGGAGGTCGAAAAGTAGCTTCTGCATACCAGAATATCTTGACCTGCCCCCCTGCAAGAGGGAACTGACAAAATAAATTGGGTGTTGCACCATCTTCTTCTTCTGTTCAACTTCGCCCATCTGCGTAGACTTCGCCTTGCCGGGGCCGGGCCTTGCCGGGGGTTCCGCCTTGCCGGCGACAAACCCCGCCGGGAAGGGCCCCAGCCCATCATCTGACGGCTCCGCTGCTACTACCGGTTCTCCCTCGAGTTCCCTCTGCGCTACTAGCACAACACTAAGCACTTGATTCATTGCCGCTAAGTATAGCAGCAACGGCTCTTGTGGTTTAGGTGCGACTAGTATCGGCGTGGAGGAAAGGTACCTCTTCAAATCTTGCAGCGCTGCCTCTGCCTTCGGAGTCCATTTTCCTGGACCCGCCTTTTTCAAAACTTTGAAAAAGGAGAGGGCACGCTCAGTAGATTTGGAGATGAACCTACTCAGGGCAGCAACGCAGCCGACAAGCCTACGGACGTCCCTAACTCGTTTCGGCGCCTCAATTTGCTCAATGGCTTTGATCTTGTCGGGATTTGCTTCGATCCGCGTTGAGACACAAAGAACCCAAGAAGTTTGCCGGATGGGACACCGAACACACACTTATCTGGGTTGAGCTTGAGGTTGATCTTACACAGATTTGCAAATATTTCTTCTAGATCTTGTACGAGCGTGGCCCTATCCTTGGTCTTGACTACTATATCATCCATATAGGCTTCCATATTTCTATGCAGCCGGGGCTCAAAACAAATTTGGACCGCCCGGGCAGACGTCGAACCAGCGCTCTTCAACCCGAAAGTCATTCGTACAAAACAGTACGTACCACATGGGGTGATGAACGCGGTCTTCTCTTCGCCTTCCTTCATCATGAAGATTTGGTGGTATCCTGAATAGGCGTCGAGGAATGACAGCAGGTCACACCCGGTAGTGGAGTCTACAATCTGGTCGATGCGCGACAGAGGGAAAGGATCCTTTGGACATGCTTTATTGATATCTGTGTAGTCAATACACAGCCTCCACTTCCCATTCGCCTTACACACCACCACCGGATTTACCAACGACATGGGGTGGAGTACTCCTCTAACCAGGCCTGCCGCCTCCAACTTCATAATCTCTTCAATGATGAACTCTTGTCGCTCCAAAGCTTGCTTCCTGACCTTCTTCTTGACGGGCCGCGCGTGAGGACAGACAACAAGATGGTGCTCAATCACCTCCCTGGGAACGCCGGGGATGTCAGATGATTGCCATGCAAATACATCGACATTCGCCCGCAGGAAGGCGGCGAGCGCGCTTTCCTATTTGCTGTCGAGGGTGGAGCCTATGGTAAAAGCCCCGCCCATGCCGTCCTCCCTGACGGACACCTTCTTGGTCTCTGGTAGTGCAGCCTTGGACTTCTTACTCTTGCCGGTGGAGCTCTCTGGCACGTCCTCAACGGGAGCACAGCACTCCGACGAGGTGCGCTTGCTGGAGTGGGCGCAAGAGGTCTTGCCGAAAAAGGTCTCGCCGGAAGAGGTCTTGCCAGGAGAGGTCTTGTTAGCCTTCTTCCTTCCCGGGGCTTCAGCGGCAGGAGCAAGTGCCTTGGCGGCAGTTGCTGCAACTGCCTCTCGGTAGAGTTGGTCGGCGCAGATGAGCGGGTCTTTCTTGTCAGAGGGGACGGTGATGATGGTGAGCGGCCCCGGCATCTTCAATGTGTTGTAGGCGTAGTGTGACGCCGCCATGAACTTGGCCAGCGCTGGGCGGCCAAGGATCCCGTTGTGCGGCAAGGGGATCTTGGTGACATCAAAAACGATCTTCTCCGTCCTATAGTTCAGCTCACCCCCAAACGTAACGGGTATCATGACTTTACCTTTCGGCTGACTCCTTCCCGGGTTGACCCCTTGAAACGTGCCCGTCTCCTCGAGATCTCCATCAGGAATCTGCAGCTTCTTAATTATAGCGGGCGAGATCAAATTCAGACCGGCCCCACCGTCGACCAGCACTTTTGTCACATTGAGGTTGCGTATTGTCGGTGAAACTAACAACAGCAAACACCCGACCGCAGTTGTGCGATCAGGATGATCCTCGGTGTCAAAAATGATGGGCATGCGGGACCACTTAAGTGGCTTCTGGGCATCGAACGATGGCTCTGCCGCAGTGACCTCACGCGCACACTGCTTCAGTTGGCGGTGAGAGGTGTGCAGCGAGGCGCCACCGTCGACGCACATGGCCTCTGTAGCTTTCTAGAATTCGTGCTCGCCGGACTCGTCGTCCTCGTCATGATCATCATCTTCCTCCTTCTAGTCGCGGCCCCGAGCGGGCCTCTCTTGTTGATTATCTTTGCCGCGGTGACCTCCTTGGCCGCCACGCTTCTTGCCGGACTCCTCAGCACCATCCTGACCCTTCTCCTTGTCCTGCCTTTCATATTCAGCTTTCTACTTCTCTGCAAGCAGCTCAACCTGCCGGCAGTTCTGGAGGTCATGGCCCTTGGTGCGGTGGATCTTGCAGTACTTCTTATTGGAGCCTCCTGGCTTGTCGGCGGCCGCCAAGGCCCGGCAGTGTCGGGTGGTTGGTGCGACATATGCCAACGGATGGCTTATCATTGTGGGTGCCAATAAGACGTCGCCGGTGCCTGGAAACGGGATGAGGCGGAGACATGCACGCCGGCGGATCTTACCCAGGTTCGGGGCTCTCCGAGGAGATAACACCCCTAGTCCTGCTCTACGGGGTCTCCGCATGATCACTAGATCAAGGAAAGGTAGCTACAATCGCTCCTAGAGCTGTTGGGTTCAAGGGAGAAGAAGAACAAGGCTAGCTCTTGCTTCTCTCTATCTCTATGGTGTGTGTGCTGTGTTCAGAAGCTAACCCTTTGCATGGGTGCTCCGGGGGGTTTATATAGGCCTACCCCCGGGGGTACAATGGTAATCTGGCTGGGCACTGGTCCCAGCCGTCAGTGTCTACGTTCGCCGGCTTCTCCGCCGGCTGTTGGGTCCCGCCGACTGGTGGGTCCCGCCGGCTGCCGGCTTCTTGGTCGACAGGCCGGCCCCACCGCCTAGGGTCTTGTCGGCGGCTGCTTGCTGTGGCCTCGCCTCTGATGACGAGGGCTTTGTCGAGGTAAGCGTGGCTACAGTGGGCCGCCTCGGGGGCTCTCACTGTAGCCTTACCTCGTCTTGTCTCCTTAATGGGGCTCCTGCTTCGAGGAAGGGGGTAACCGGCTTCTGGGGGCTGGCTACGCCCTTGGCCGACTGGGGGAGGCCGGGCCGCCTCCGCGCCTCTCTCTGGCGGGAGGGGCCCGCCGCCCGCGGGCCGTACAGGAGTCGGTCGTCGATGACGTCGAGGCTGGCATGGCTACAGTGCCGAGGCGAACAGGAGATGGTCATCCCGTACGGCCTCCTGTGGCCATGCCTGCCTCGGGCCTCGGGGGTAGTGGGCCGCACTGTGGCCACACCCTGTCTTGTCACCGTTATGTGGGTGTAGCTTTGGTGGTTGTGGTCTCGGCCGGCTTCTTGGAGTCAGCGTTCTTCTTGGCCGGCTTCTTGGAGTCGGCCACCCCGTAGTCGTCCTGGGGAGGGGTTGCTGAGGCTGGGTCGCCTTCCGGGAGTCGGCTTCAGAGGTAGCCGGCCAGGGAAGGCGGCCCAATGCTTGGAGTGCTTGGAGGCCCGAAGGCCTGATAATTTTTTCAGAAGAACCAGGGGCAGTCGGTTAGGCTACCCGTGGCCATTTACTCCAACAGTAGTCCCCGAAGCTGATTGGGCTTCGAGGTGGAGTAGGGGTTGAGAAGCTCGATCAGCTTCCTATCTTGACAAGTCGGCAGCTGGGAGCCGGCTTTAGTTAGGCGTGCCGCCGTGGTCGAAAACTCCGGAGTCGGAGGGCGGGAGCTCGCTAGCGTGTGCTCCGGGCCGCGGGCCGGCCACTTGCCGTCTGCGACCCACGTGGCCTCCCTCGGCCAGAAAGCCTGCCAGCCCACGCGCGTGACGGGACGTCGCCGCAGGGCGGGGGCCCGCCACATCCGCACCCGGGCCCAGGCGCGGATTCTCTGTATCCCGAAACCGCCCGCACGTCTCCTTGCGGCAGTTTCGGCTCGCCTTTAGGGCGCAATAATCGCAGGGCGTGGGGGGAATGGGTGCAGTTAATCCCACGTCTCCCCCCACGTCCGGCCTCTTCGGCCTCGCCTCGCGAAGCTATAAGTAGGGGGAGGTGGAGGGCGGCAGGCCCTCGCATGCTCCTCCTACTTCCACCATCTTCTCCGCTCGCCGTTTCTTGCAACAGCGCCTCGCCGCCGCGCTCTTCCACCGCACGTTCCTCCGCCACCGCGCTAGGTTTTTCCATGCCTCCCGCCACGGAGCAGTATGGCGGGGATTGGGACGGCTCCAACGTGCACGAAGACCACGTCGAGTTCCTCCGCAATACTCGGCGGCTGCCGGCCGCGGACAAGGTGGAGGTCCGCCTTGCGCCGGCGAGGGAGATTACGCCGGAGCCGCGGGAGGGCGAGCGGGTGGTCTTCCGCTCACACTTCTTGCGCGGCATCGGCCTGCCAGCGAGCGCCTTCTTCCGCTCCTGGCTCGACTTCTATCAGCTCCAGCCGCACCATCTCACCCCAAACGCGGTGGTGCTGCTGTCCGCCTTCGTCACCCTGTGCGAGGGCTACCTCGGCGTCCTCCCCACCCTTGAGCTCTGGGGGGAGTTCTTCTAGTCGAAGCTGGGCACGCGCATGCGGGGCGTGCCGGCTTAGACTGGCGCCTTCATCGCCTCACGGAGATCGGTCGCCGACAACCCCTTCCTCGTCATCACGCTGATCCAATCGGTGAAGAAGTGGCAAAAATCGTACTTCTATGTGCGGAACATCGCCCCGCGGGGCGACTACATCAACCTGCCGGCTTACGTAGCCGGCCCACCGGAGGGCAGGCGGCCCCAGTGGTCCTTCCGGGCCGTGACTCTGACGCCGGCCGGGTCCGCCGCCGTCGCCCGAGTGCGGGAGCTGACCCAGGCAGAGGGCTTGACGGGGCCCGACCTTCTGGCCGCGTTCGTCATGCGCCGGGTTCTTCCGCTCCAGAGCCGGCCTCATCTGATCTGTCAGATGAGCGGCCAGCTCGATCCGAGCCGAATGTGTACCAAGGAGATGCCGCGCGAGGAGGTCGCCTATATGGTGAACTACCTGGCGAACTGCAAACTCACCGAAGAGTGGCAGTTCGGCAAGGAACCGTATAGCCGAGCCAATCCGCCGCCTACGGTATGTCTCCTTGTCTCTTTTCCTCTCTTTTTGCTTTGTTGCCGAGTTCCTTTTAGCCGACTCTAACTTAGTCGGTTTGCTTTTCGACAGAGGCCTCTGCTTCGGCCGGCCGGCGGGTCAGACTCGGAGCGCAGATTCGTCCCCGACCGGACCGAACACGATCTGGAGGACCCCGACCTGGCGGCGGCCGGTATGGACGACGACGTCGAGCCGGGTGGTGGCCAAGCCGGCGGCGAAGCAGGCGGCTCCGGGCTCGGAGTCACCTTTGACGACTGGCGGGACGACGATGAGGCCGAAGTCGTCCCGCGCCGCCAGCCGGCATCTGGACGCGGCGCGGGTTCCTCCGCCGCGCCGCCTGCTTGGGGTGGAGGTCAAAAGCGTCGCGCCGCCCAGGGTTTGTTCGGCAGCCGAACGAAGAAACCCAGAGGTGGGGCGGCAGCCACCAGGTGGGAGAAGGCGGCCGCAAAGGCGGCTCGCTTCCGCAAGACGGTGAAGCAACCGCAGACCGTGTCGGCATAAGTTCACTTTCTTTCGTATACTCTTTTTCTTTCTTTTCTCTGGTGGTTCCCGAACCCTTGTCTTTTTTCTCCATCGATCAGAGCTCAGCTGTCGCTTGAGCGGGCGGCTGCCGCCTCCGTGTTGAGTCGCCGATGGGCTCTGGGAGCACCACCCGCCGCGTGGACCCCCGTGCCGACCTCCAGGAGGCGACAGAAAGGAACGCGCGGGAGGCGCGGGCAGAGCGAGAGGCGCGGGAGGCGGAGGCACGGAAGGCCGCCGCCGCCCAGGCGGCACGGGAGGAGAAGGCGGCGAAGGCACTCGCCGATGCCGCAGCCAGGGCCCAAGCAGAGGCCGCGGCCGCGGCGGCGGTGGGGGAGGTTTTGATGGTCACCCCGCTGCGCGTCATGGCGCCTGGGGACGTGGAGCCCTCGCCAGAGGGAGCCAGCAGCGACCAGCCAGGGCTGGGGGGAAGCAAGGACGTCATCATCCTGGAAAGGGCGCCGGTGCCGACCCCACCAACTGGGGCGGCTCAAGGCGGCAGGCCTGATCCGCCGCCTGCACAGTCGGCGGGGAGCGAGCCGGCCGCAAGGGCTAAGATGGCGGTCCGGATTCCGTCGAGCCGGCGCGCGGGGAAGGCCGCGTCGGAGCCACAGAAGGCCGCGTCGGAGCCGCAGCCGGCCGTGGGCTCCAGCTCGTCGGCCCGGGATGCGAAGGCGGCCAGCGCTACCTCGGGGTGGACGCCAGGCGGAGGGATGGCCGTGGTGAACGTGGCTGCACAGGACGTCCGGACCCGGCTCCAGGGCCGTGGTGAACGTGGCGCTGAGGCAGTTCACCGACGAGTTCCTCGCGACGCGGGCGGCCATCCGGGTTAGTATTCCCATCTTGCTTCTTCTTGATCTTGATTTCTTCTTGATCTTGATTTCTTCTTGATCTTGATTTCTTCCGTGGGGGCGCGTCAGCGCACCCACTGGGTGTAATCCCCGAGTTCCGAGTCGGCTGCTGAGCAGGCGGCTTGGAACTTCTTGGAGGATTTGCCTTTGCTATTTTTGTTCTTACTTCGGTCTTCTGTCCATCTTGCAGGACTACCACAACCTTCGAGCGGCCGCCTTCAACTCCCAGGCTCGGGAGCTGACTCAGAAGGCCGCCGACCTTACTGAGAGCCGAGGTACGTGCTTTGTTCTTTATCTCATGTGGGGGCGCGTCAGCGCACCCACTGGGTGTAGTCCCCGAGATTCGGGCCGACTGCTGAGCAGTCGGGTCGGATCTTCCTTGACGACTTCTTCTTACTGTTCTTTCTTTTTCTGCCGTCCCTGCAGCGGCCAACGCCAGTCTGAGGGCACAGCTGGGGGAGTCTCAGACTGCCCTTCGTGCCAAGGATGCCGAGCTCGCCGCCTTGGTGCAGGAGCGCGACCGCCTGGTCAAGAGGCTGGCCGACCAGGAGGAAGGCCACAAGGCGGCCCTGAAGGTGGTGCAGGACCGCGAAGCCGCCCTCCAGGCCGAGTACGAGACGGAGGCGGCTGGCTGGGCTGAGGCCAGGCAGACTCTGGTCTCTGGCTATGGCCAGATCGAAGATCTGGTTGACGGTAAGCCGCCTACCTCTTCGTCCTTTCTTGCCATCTGCCACTTTGGCTCTTTTTCTGATTTGGTGCTCTTTTCTCCTTTTCTTCTTCTTTCTTGCGCAGAATATTTCCCTGGCTATTCTACTGTCGCCAACCAGACCATCGAGGCCCGTCGCCAGGCGCGAAGGCAGGCTGGCTTTGAGATCTCGCCAACCGCCGGCCGCTCGCTGGAGGAGCAGCTCCTAGCGATCCAGGCCCGCATCCAGCCGGCTCACCGACTGCTTCGTCGGCTTCAGCATGCCGGGGCGCAAATCTTGGCCGCCCTCTGGCCCGGCCAAGTGGTTCCTCGCACCCCTAGTCGGACCGCCGACTGGCTGGAGGTGGCAGTCGGCCGCTTCGAGGCTTGGAAGGCCTCGGCGGCTCGCTCCGGCGCCAGCGGGCGCTGGAGTTCGTCAAGGCCTGGTATCCCGGCCTGAGCCTGGATCAGCTGGCTACCTGGCGGCAGCAAGCTGACACAGAGCTGGAGCCGGCGCGGCCGGCTATCATCCGGCGGGCTTCGGCGATCGCCGACTACACCGACACCAGCGTCTTCGCCCCCGAGGTGGACGACAATGGTGTCGCCCAGCCGGAGGAGTGGTTCGGTCTGAACCCGGCGGATGGCGAAGACTCGGCGGAGGAGATCGACTCCAGCGGCGAGGGTGAAGAAGAGGAGGAGGAGGGTGAAGACGCCGAGCCGGCTGGTGGAGCAGTCGGCCAGCCTCAGCCTGACCGCACCTCCAGCACTACGTCGCGCGCGAGTGCGTCTCCTGCCGTAGGTGGTGGTCAAGCCGGGACCCGCTAGTCGGCCACTCCTTTAGCCGGCGAGGCCGCCTTCACCGACCAGCTCGGCCTCCGCAACACACCTTAGTCTGCCGTCTTTTGTTTCCCTGTCTAGTTACTTTTGGAACAATGTTTGGTTAAGTCTGCACAATTCCACCCACTGGGTGTATTCGAACTTAAGTCTGTTGTTAGCCTGTTGGGGGCTTTATGTGTGTATATAACTTATGCATGTGGCCTTTCCTTGTACTTTGCTCTTTATCCTTCTGCTTTTTCCTTTGCCGCCCTCCCTTGGTTGCCGCCTCCCCAGTCAAACAGTTGCTCTGCAATCTGTAGCCGGAGGAGTGCCTGGCCGATTGGGGGGGGGGAAGTACTCTAGCTCTGCTGGACTAAAGCTAAGTGTTTAGGAAGCCGGCCAGCCGGCTGTTCTGGCAGCCGGCAGGCATGTTTGGAGGTCGTCTCTTTGCTATATAGGTTTGTTGTTCCTTAGCCATTTTTCGTGTGGGCATCCTTTCTGTCTTGCCTCTTGCTAGTCGGACAGTCAGTTCTTTGAGCTGCGACTTTCAACAAGAGAGGACTCGGGAGCCGGCGCACTACTTTTCTGACTTTAGGGAAAACTTTCAATATAGCTCAAGGCGGCCAGTCCCCGGGCCGACAAGTCGAACCCGGTGCCGGACCAGAATTCAAAATGTAATAATACATTCATGGATATGACACTTGTCATTCATAGATAAACAAGGGCAGCCCCCGAGTACTGCTCGGGGGGCCTGTTGGTTTGTACTTAATACAAAAAAGGGTAGCATGATACATACTGCTTTCAACTGTAAAATCATCTCAGGAGGTTTGCGTTCCATGGTCGCTCCGACTCCTTGCCGGAGTCGTCTCTCTTGCGTGCTCTTGGTTTTTGCACGTCGATCAAGTAGTAGGAGTCGTTGCCAAGTGCCTTGCTGACGACGAAGGGGCCTTCCCAAGGGGCCGAGAGCTTGTGCTGGCCGGCTGTTCGCTGGATCAGCCGGAGCACAAGGTCGCCCTCTTGGAAGGATCTTGGCTTGACCTTGCGGTTGTAGTAGCGGCGCAGCCCTTGCTGGTAGATGGCGGACCGGCTGAGTGCTAGCAGCCGGCCTTCTTCCAGTAGGTCCACGCCGTCTTCTCTTGCTTCTTTGGCCTCCTCCTCCGTGTACATGGTGATCTGAGGCGAGTCGAACTCGATGTCTGTTGGGATGACAGCCTCAGCACCGTACACGAGGAAAAACGGAGTGAAGCCGGTTGACTTGTTGGGTGTAGTGCGCAGACTCCAGAGGACAGCCGGCAGCTCTTCGAGCCAGCAGCCGGCCGATCGCTCCAGTGGTACAACCAGTCGGGGCTTGATGCCGGAGAGGATGAGTCCATTTGCTCGCTCGACCTGGCCATTTAACTGCGGGTGGGCAACGGACGCTAAGTCCAGTCGGATGCCCTGCGTCGCGCAGAAACGTGCCAGTGCTCCTTTGGTGAAGTTTGTGCCGTTGTCGGTGATGATGCTGTGTGGCACGCCGTACCGAGTAGTGATGTCGGTGATGAATGTCACGGCAGTCGGCCCATTGAGCTTCTTGATTGGCTTTGCTTCAATCCACTTTGTGAACTTGTCCACAGCAACAAGTAGATGTGTCAGGCCGCCGTGGGCTATCTTGAAAGGGCCCACCATGTCCAGTCCCCAGACGGCAAAAGGTCAGGTGAGGGGAATGGTCTTGAGTGCAGAAGCCGGCAGGTGTTGCTTGGAGCTAAAAACTTGGCATCCTCTGCAGCTCTTGACTATTTCTTTAGCATCCTCCAAGGCAGTCGGCCAGAAGAAACCATGGCGGAAAGCCTTGGCCACAAGGGATCTTGAGGCTGCGTGGTGGCCGCATTCGCCTTGGTGGATGTCTTTGAGGATTGCCACTCCTTTTTCTGGCTCGACGCAACGCTGGAAGACTCCGGTGACGCTGCGCTTCACAAGCTCTCTGTTGATTATTGTATATGCTGCGGCTCGTCGTTGCACTAGTCTTGCTGAGATCTCATCAGCCGGCAGCTCTCTGCTGACTAGGAACTTGAGGATGGGCTGGGCCCATGAGGGAGCTGTGACTTCTTCTTCTGTTAATGTGGCCACCATGACTCGGGTGGGTGGGTTGGGTGAGTCGGCCACTGCTTCTTGTGTTGTTGTAGTCCCTGGGCCGACTGCTGCAGTCCCCGGGCCGGGTTCTGAAGTCCCCGGGCCGGGTGCGACTACGGCAGTCCCCGGGCCAGTTGTCGAAGTCCCCGTGCCGCCTGCGGGGTTTCTCCAGTTGGATCCGGCTGTATCTGGCGCAGGTGGTACGAAGATGGAATCCGACTCTGGAGACGGCTTGATGGACGGCTTGAGGAGGCGCTGGAGGGAGACGCCAGTCGGTATGGCTTGTCGGGTGGAGCCGATCCATGCTAGGGCATCTGCTTGGTCGTTGTCGGCCCTTGGCACGTGGAGGAACTCGCATCCTTCGAAGTATCCGCTGATCTACTGGACGAGGAATCGATAACTCGCCATGTTCGCGTCCTTGGCGTCCCAGTCGCCAGACGATTGCTGGACCACCAAGTCTGAGTCGCCGTAGCACAGGATCCGGCGTATGCCAAGCTCTTTGGCTAGCCGGAGCCCGTGTACGAGCGCCTCGTACTCGGCCACGTTGTTGGAGGCGGCGAAGTGGATCTGCAGCGTGTACTTGAGCTTGTCGCCTTTGGGAGAGGTGAGGACGATGCTGGCTCCCAAGCCGGTGCGCATCTTGGACCCGTCAAAGTGCATCCGCCAATGGGTAGAGTCGGGAGCCGGCGGTAGGTACTGGGTCTCGGCCCAGTCGACGAGGAAGTCGGCCAATGCTTGCGACTTGATGGCGGTGCGGGGTTGGTAGAAGATTGTGTAGGGCGCCAATGCAATGGCCCATTTTGCCACCCGGCCGGATGCATCCCGGCTGCCTATGATCTCGGCGAGCGGGGCAGTGCATACGAACATGATGGGGTGCTCTTGGAAGTAGGGCTTCAGTTTCTTGGCAGCGAAGTACACCCCATAGCACATCTTCTGGTAGTGCGGGTAGTTTTGCTTTGAGCTGGACAGCACTTCGCTGAGATAGTACACCGGCCTCTGGACTAGCTGGGCTCGGCCTTCCTCCGGGCGCTGGACCACAACAACAGTGCTGACGACTCGGCTAGTCGCGGCGATGTAGAGGAGCATGGGCTCCTTCTCAGTCGGCGCAGCCAGGACAGGCGGAGTGGTCAGCATTTTCTTCAACTCATGGTAGGCTTGGTCGGCTTGGTCATTCCACTCGAAGTGAGTGGACTTCTTCATGAGTCGGTACAAGGGGAGAGATTTTTCTCCTAGTCGGCTGATAAAACGATGCAGGGAGGCTAAGCAGCCAGTGAACTTCTGCACATCTCGCAGCTTGGTGGGAATCTCCATCCTCTCGATGGCCTTGATCTTGACGGGGTTGCACTCAATGCCGCGTTCGGAGACCAGGAAGCCTAGCAGCTGGCCGGCTGGCACTCCGAACACGCACTTCTCGGGGTTGAGCTTGATCTGGAATCGGCGCAAGTTGGCGAATGTTTCTTTCAGGTCTTCCAGCAAGGTACCGCGCTTCTCTGTCTTCACCACAATGTCGTCAACGTAGACGTGGGCATTTCTGCCGAGTTGTTTCAAGAGACATTTCTGCATGCAACGCTGAAAAGTGGCACCGGCATTTCTCAAGCCGAATGTCATAGTCAGGTAGCAGAAAGCTCCAAAGGGTGTGATGAAGGCAGTCATCAGGCGGTCCGCTGGGTCCAACTTGATCTGATGGTACCCTGAGTACGCATCCAAAAAACTTAACAGCTCGCATCCGGCTGTGGAGTCTATCACTTGGTCAATCCGCAGCAGAGCGAACGGATCCTTTGGGCAGGCCTTGTTCAGACTGGTGTAGTCTATACACATACGCCACTTGTTATTCTTCTTCAGAACCAAAACGGGGTTGGCAAGCCATTCTGGAAAGAACACTTCCATGATAAAGCCGGCGGCAAGGAGCCGGGCTATCTCTTCTCCCACAATTCTTCGCTTCTCTTCTGACAGTCGGCGGAGGGGTTGCTTGACCGGCTTTGCATCAGCTCGGACATGTAGCTTGTGCTCGGCGAAATCCTTCGGGACACCCGGCATGTCCTTTGGGGACCATGCAAAGATGTCTCGATTCTCACGGAGGAAGTCGACGAGCTCGCCTTCCTATTTACTGTCCAAGTTCGCCCCAATGACAGCGAACCTCTCTGGGTTCTCCGGGTCCAGAGGTATCTTCTTCGTCTCTTTGGCAGGCTGGAAGGAGCCCTGCGCATCACAATCCTTGGGGTTGGGGGACAAGGCCGGCTACTTGCCGGCCATGGCCACAACCCGTTCCAACATCTTCTTCTCTTCTGCCACCACGAGGGACTCGGCTAGACGGCTACTGGCCATGGCGCACTCGATGGAATTCTTGTAGTCGCCGGCTACTGTGATGATCCCCTTCGAGCTCGGCATCTTCATCTTTAGGTAGGCGTAGTGGGGCACAGCCATGAACTTGGCCAGGGCAGGTCGGCCGAGCAGTGCATGATAGGGGCTCTCCAAATCCACTACCTCGAACCATATTGCTTCTCGGCGAAAATGTTCTTTGTCTCCGAAGAGAACATCCATTTTGATCTTGCCGATTGGGGAGCAAGACAGGCCGGGGACGATACCATGGAAGACGGTGCGGCTCGGCATGAGCTGCTTCGCTTTGATGTTCAGCTTCTCCATGGTATCGCGGTACAGTATGTTGATACTGCTTCCGCTGTCTATCAGGACGCGGGAAAATCTGGCAGCTCGCCTCTCCGTCGCGAGGGTGACGTCCAAGACCATTGCATAGGAGCCAGGCGAAGGCATCACCTCTGGGTGGTCGGCCTGGCTCCAGCTGATTGGCTTTTCTGACTAGTGCACGAACTCGGGGGCGCTGGTGGCGACTGCATTCACTTCTTGATGCTGTCGGCGTCGGCTGCGCTTGTCGTCGGCTTGACTGGTGAAGACGACGTAGGCGGCGTGTTCTTCGGGGAATTCGTCTTGGATGGCGCCGACAGCCGGCCGAGCCGCCGGCTGCTGAGGGGCTGGAGGCGGCGGGCCGGGAGGCGGAGGCGGCAGCATTCCCTCGCCCTTGGAGATACGGGTGAGCCAGTGGCATTTCCGGGTTGTGTGGTTGGACGGCTTCGCGCCGTTGTGGAACTTGCAGGGGGCGTCGAGTGCTTGTTCGTAGGAGAAAGACGGCTGCCAAGCCGGCCTTCCACCCTTCTTCTTGGGAGCGGGCCGTTCTTCAGGCTGCTCGTCTTCAACTGTGGCCACCTGCCGACTGGTGGAAGTCGGCATGGGGGCCTTGCGCTTGTGATCGTTCTGGTAGGGGCGCCGGTTGGGGTCGCCAGCCGGTGTCTTGGGAGCCGGAGCAATCACCTTCCCAGAGGCGTCTACTCTCAGCTCGGTCTTCATCGAGGAGTCGGCCGTGGCATACTAGTCCGCGATGATCAGTAACTCGTCGAGGGTGGCCGGCTCGTCGTAAAGGAGTCGGTGCTTGAGGAGGGTGCCCTCTCGGCACCCGGCGGTGAAGTACTCGATGGCCTGGACCTCGTGCACCCCCTCGCAGGAGTTGCGGAGCTCGGCCCATCGCGTGAGGTAGTCGCGGGTCGACTCGTTGGGCCCTTGGACGCAGAGGGAGAGCTGGCGAGGCTTGGGAGGCCGCTTGTAGGTGCTGGTGAAGTTGCGGACGAAGACTTCGGTGAAGTCCAGCCAACTGTTGATGTTGTAGGGCTTGAGGCTGTTGAGCCATGTGCGCGCCGTGCCTTGCAACATGAGGGGGACGTACTTCACGGCGATGCGCCGATTGCCGTTGGCTATGCTGATGGCCGTGGAGTAGTCGATGAGCCAATCTTCCGGCTTCATCGAGCCGTTGTACTTGAGCGTGTCTCTGGGGAGCGAGAACCCTTTGGGGAAGGGCTCGTCGCGGATGCGGGGGCCAAAGCATGGCGGGCCGACATCGTCTTCTTCTTCCAACGCCAAGGATCGAGCAAGGCGGTCGATCCTGTGGCGGGCGTCGTTCTCGCCGACTCCTTCTCGGCGGCCGAGTCGGTCGCCAAGAGTCGGGTTTGTGATAGGCGGCGGAGTGAGGCGTCTTTCTCTTCGAGGCGGGGGAGGAGGCAGATTTCCAGGGTGTTCAACCGCTCGAGGGCGGCCTTCCGCGTCGCGCTCGATGGTAATGCGGGTCCGGCTGCGGCTGGCAGCCGGCTCCTTGTCTTTCTTCTGGCGCGCGCCACTCGTAGTCGGCGAGCGGGACGTCGCGGCGTGCTCCCGGCGCGGGGGATGACTATCAGCACGGGCGCCGGCTTCGTGCCGTTCTGCAGCCGCGTCAATCAGCTGCTGGATCCGTCTTGCCATGTAGGGGAGCTCATCGGCTCCCAGCCCATTGAGCTCTTCTGCAGCCTCCTGAGCGGCTCGCAGATTCTCGAGCGGGGTGGCGTAGACAGGGCGATCTGCCCCCAGCATGCTGGCGACGGCCGCGCCGCGCTTCTGGATGAAGCCGGCTCGGCTCGGGCCGCTAGGCGGCGGCGTGCCGAAGGCGGCGCGGTCGACTTCGCGCTGGTGGGCCTCGGTGAGGCGTCTCATGGAGGCTATCTTCTGGCCCTCCGTGATGAGGGCAAGGCGGCGTGCCTCCAGGATCTCGGCGTCGGCGTCGGCCGGGATGGGGACGGAGAGGTCGTGCATTGCCGCTTGTAGGGCGTCGTGGGCATTCTCGCCCGAGTTGGCGACGTGGCTGATGACCAGCACTTCGGTGACAGCGCTGCTGCCGCTGTCAGCTCGAGGGAGGGGGTCATCAAAGACCACCATGTCGGAGGGGTAGGCGTCAAGCGATGCTGTGTCGGAGTCGATGAGCATCGGGTCGGTGGAGCCGACCGACTCCATGTCTGCAGCAGGCTCGTTGGAGACGTGAAGCTGGTCGAGGAGGCTGACGAGGCGGTTCTTGGGGTAGTCGGTGCCTGCGTCGGACACAGGCTCGTCGGAGATGCGAGTCTCGCCGAGCAGATCGGCGAGGCGGCTCGCTGCGCAGGCGACGTCGACGCCTTGCAGCGCGTCGAGGCAAACGCCATCGGGCGCAGCAGGCTGGCTGCGCTCGCGGGGGAGGAAGAGGGTTCCCGTCCAGAACAAGTCTCCGGACGACGGTGCACCTGGCCCCACGGTGGGCGCCAAATGTCGGGTGGTTGGTGCGACATATGCCAACGGATGGCTTATCATTGTGGGTGCCAATAAGACGTCGCCGGTGCCTGGAAACGGGATGAGGCGAAGACATGCACGCCGGCGGATCTTACCCAGGTTCGGGACTCTCCGAGGAGATAACACCCCTAGTCCTGCTCTGCGGGGTCTCCGCATGATCACTAGATCAAGGAAAGGTAGCTACAATCGCTCCTAGAGCTGTTGGGTTCAAGGGAGAAGAAGAACAAGTCTAGCTCTTGCTTCTCTCTATCTCTATGGTGTGTGTGCTGTGTTCAGAAGCTAACCCTTTGCATGGGTGCTCCGGGGGGTTTATATAGGCCTACCCCCCGGGGGTACAATGGTAATCCGGCTGGGCACTGGTCCCAGCCGTCAGTGTCTACGCTCGCCGGCTTCTCCGCCGGCTGTTGGGTCCCGCCGACTGGTGGGTCCCGCCGGCTGCCGGCTTCTTGGTCGACAGGCCGGCCCCACCGCCTAGGGTCTTGTCGGCGGCTGCTTGCTGTGGCCTCGCCTCTGATGACGAGGGCTTTGTCGAGGTAAGCGTGGCTACAGTGGGCCGCCTCGGGGGCTCTCACTGTAGCCTTACCTCGTCTTGTCTCCTTAATGGGGCTCCTGCTTCGAGGAAGGGGGTAACCGGCTTCTGGGGGCCGGCTACGCCCTTGGCCGACTGGGGGAGGCCGGGCCGCCTCCGCGCCTCTCTCTGGCGGGAGGGGCCCGCCGCCCGCGGGCCGTACAGGAGTCGGTCGTGGATGACGTCGAGGCTGGCATGGCTACAGTGCCGAGCCGAACAGGAGATGGTCATCCCGTACAGCCTCCTGTGGCCATGCCTGCCTCGGGCCTCGGGGGTAGTGGGCCGCACTGTGGCCACACCCCGTCTTGTCACCGTTATGTGGGTGTAGCTTTGGTGGTTGTGGTCTCGGCCGGCTTCTTGGAGTCGGCGTTCTTCTTGGCCGGCTTCTTGGAGTCGGCCACCCCGTAGTTGTCCTGGGGAGGGGTTGCTGAGGCTGGGTCGCCTTCCGGGAGTTGGCTTCAGAGGTAGCCGGCCAGGGAAGGCGGCCCAATGCTTGGAGTGCTTGGAGGCCCGAAGGCCTGATAATTTTTACAGAAGAACCAGGGGCAGTCGGTTAGGCTACCCGTGGCCATTTACTCCGACACCCCTCTCGTCATTTAATCGTTCAGGAGTGATGAAGACATCTCAGGAGATTCGTCTGTGTTCGAATTAATTCGAGGTTGTCACCTCATTCAAATATTTCAAGTGTTCCGGTGCATCATCTATCTCTTCAACAATCCTTTCTTAACAGTGTTTTCTTTTTAGTGGGCCCTAACCCACAGGTCTTTTCCCAGGATCTTACCTGACTCTTCTATTTTCCCGGAGCTATTCTCAAATCCTTTTTCGAAGTTTGATGTAAGTATGTATTTCATCAGTCAGACGCTTTTCCTATTTCAAATTATTTTCTTTGTTGGCTCAACCTCTTCGCTTTTCATTCTCCCGGAGTATCTCAACAATTTTGGCGTTATTTCTCGTCGTCACTCTCAACTTTTGAAGACCGAGTAAGAGTTTCTTTTAAATCTTGCCATCCTCCCGAAGATTCGCAATGCTAACTTCAGGTTATCATCTCAAATTGTTTCTAGCCGTGTAATTCTTTTCAAACATCCGGAGTATTTCAGGAGTTCCTTTCTCTCTCGATCATCGGAAGGCCATCTATTTCAGAATATTTCTTCGTTCTAAGTTTTCAGATTCATTCTTCGATTATTCTATTTTGTGCCCCTTCGTTCGTTTACATATTCTTCCGGTGCTGCGTTCAAGTCGCTTCAATCAGCTCGCGATCTCCTCTTTCAACTGCATCTTGATTCCCTCATGTATATTCGTGCTTTTCCTATTTTTCCCGGTGAGTCATCCTCCTTCGTCAGTCAATTTTGAATTATAACAGTGGTTCGTTCAAGATTCTTTCTGTTGTTATCATATCATTTCATTTGTTCTTTCCAAATCCTACCGGTGGTTCATGAAGACTTCCGCAAGTTTTGGCGCTATATCTCCTTTTAATCTTTTCCAACGTGAATAAGTGGTATGCAAATCCATGGTATCTCATCATTTTAATTGGTGGAGGATAAGCATAACGTAATCCTTATTCTTCTCTCTTCAAGAGGTTTTTATCTCTTCTTTTCGAAGATTATTCATCTTATCAAATTATCGGTTCAAAGTGTTTTCATCTTTTCTTTTCCGGAGTTCTAAGCTTCCCGCCGATTTCGTCGCGAACCTCCACCTAAATCAACGCAAGGATTTAATTCTTCATATTCTTTGAAGTGGAGTTTTGCTTTTCTTCGTTCTTCTCAGCTATCCAATCATTTCCGTTTGTGGTCGGTTATCACCTCAAAATTTTGAGTTGTTATCTATAAGTCCACAACAAGATTATTCTTTTGTTGTTGATTTCCTCAACAACTCCATTCAATCCTTTCTTCTAAGGTTGCTTTCTATTTCATTCGTGGCACAAGTTGTCATTTTCTTCCCCGTTCTTCTCATTCTATTTAATTCAAGTCTTCCGGAGATTTTGTGTTGTTCCTCAAGTCAAGTATCGTTCCATTTCCCAAGCTCCTGTTCTATTCTTTCCTTGTTCAGCCGGAGTGCTGCCTAAATCCTTTCAGTCTTATTCGTTTCTTCTCTCGTTCTAACCAGAGTGGTTTCAGAGTCTATATGATTCCGTGAGCATTCGATTCTCGTCATTCTCGTCGTTTCTTTTCTTCTCGAGTGCTCCCGATTCTTTGATTTCCTCTTGCGTTCTTATTCCTTTTTCTATCTTCTCCCAATCGGAGTTGTTTCGAATTCAGTCTTATTCCTTGAGCTTTTGATTCTTGTCTCACTCAACATTTCTCTTTCTTCTCGAGTGCTCTTGACTTTGTTCATCCTCATTGTTTTGTTCTTGTTTCACCTCATCATTTTTCCTTCCGTCTCGGTCCTAAGATCTCGGTACGAGATCTCTTGTTAGTGGAGGAGTGTTGTAACGCCCCGGATCCGATGTGCCAGGTGTCTTCCAGTTATTCGTCGTCATTGCCATGTCATTTGCTTGCGTGTTGCATTTTTCCATGTCATCATCTGCGTTTCATATCATGTCATCATGTGCATCGCATTTGCATACGTGTTCGTCTCATGCATCCGAGCATTTTCCCCATTGTCCGTTTTGCAATCCGGCACTCCCATCTCCTCCGGCACACCCCTCTTGTTTCTTTTCGTGTGCGGGTGTTGAACGTCCTCGGAATGGACCAAGTCTTGTAAAGTGGCCTTGGTATACCACCGGTAGACCACCGGTCAAGTTTCGTTCCATTTGGAGGTCGTTTGGTACTCCAACGGTTAACCGGGCATCCGCGAAGTCCGTTTGGGTGTTGCAGCAAAACCCCTCTCTAAACAGCCCCAAAACGCCTCAAAGTCTCCGCCATGCTCTCGGTCGTTCGATCACGATCGCGTGGGCGAAAACCGCACCTCGTTTGGACTCTCCTAGCTCCCTCTACCTATAAATATGCCCTCTCCCCCAAAAATCGCAGGCTAAACCCTAGCCTTCCCCCTCCTCGCGACACCAGACGAAATCCCCGCCGCCCGGACATGTCCGCCGCCCTCAGCCGCCGCCGCGCGCTGCCGCGGGCCCGCGAGGCCCGAGGCCGGCCCGCCCGTCCCCGC
>NC_057802.1:137917223-137919805 GCF_018294505.1 Triticum aestivum
CTCGCCGCCGTGCCCCGCCGCTAACCCCGCCGCCGCGCCCCGCCGGCGACCGCGCCCCGCCACCTTCCTCCGGCGTCCCTCCGGCCTCCTCTCCTTCCTCCGTCGCCGGCCGCCATCGCCGGCCATGGGAGCCTCGAGCTCGAGCCGAGCCGGCCCCGATCTGGATCGGGTCAACGCCGTAGGTTGACCCCGAGCCCCCTCTAAATTCCACCGTCTTTTCCCTGTGTTATTTTATAGCTCTGTTTGTAGCCTCATAACTTCATGCATATAGCTCCGTTTCGCGCATGTAATATGTCAAAATGTCCGTCTCGTGATGCTCTAAATTTTGTTCAATTGCACCATGTTCATTAGATGTCATCTTGATGCCCAAATCTCTGTTGCAAGAGGGCTAGTTGCTGTTATCTTCTGGTTCTTAGCAGAACTTGGAGATTTGTCATTTTTGTATCGTTTAATCTGTGCATCTTATGGGCATGAGCTCTACATGTGTTTTGTTATATGACATGCCATCTTTTCAAGGGTGTATGCCATGTATTTTTGTGATCTCTGTGGTGACTAGCACAAGCATGCAAACTAGGCCCCGTAATGTTTCTGATTTCAGGGACAGTGATTTCTCTTAAGTCCTTGTCTGCTGTTATTTTGTTGCCATGTAAACTTGATGCTACAGAGAGATCCATGCATATTTTGGAGATGTTCACTAAGGATGCTTTGTAGATATTGTTGTAATTGACCCATTCCTGCCCTTGTTTGCAATTATGGAGTGCCATAGAATGACTCAATCTTGCTCTACTTTTGCTATAAAATATTTCTGGCAGATTCTTAACATGATATGCAATTTTGCCAAGCTTGTTCTAGTTGTCTCATACATTCTATGATTTTGTTCTTGCCATGGATAGCTTCACAAACATGCCATATTGCTGTAAGTATGCGTGTTTTGTCATGCATTGCTTTGTGGTGAGTGCATCAAGCTCACAAACATGCCTACATATTATTGTTTCTGCCATGCTCTGTTTTCTGCTAAGTCTGAAACCTGATAACGAAACTTGCTATGTTTACATGCTTGCCATCATATCTTCTGGTACTTTTTGACTTATGGTCAGTAAGGGACTTTTGTCATATGCTTTGAGTAGATTCATCCCATGCCTTTGTTTTCTATGTTCTGTTCTTGTAAGATGTTGATTTCGTGCTCTGAACATTGCTACCTGATGCTGTTTCTGCCATGTCCAGTATTTCTGCCAAGTCTGTGAACCTGTTATTATTTGTAATCTTGCCATGTCCTTTTGAGCATGTTCTAGTGATTTATGGAGATAGCTCAGTGCTCATGTTTTGTTGTGCTTTACCTGTACATCATGTCCATGCCTTTTGTTTTCATGTTGAGTTGCTGTAGCATATTGTTTTGAGGATTTCTATATGCCTAGTTGCTGTTTTGGACAGATTGTTGCTATGACCTGTTTGCAGTGTATGTGTTGCACCGTTGCTCCGTTTCGAGCATGCTCTATATGAAACTTGCTTAGATTCGCATGTAGTTCCATATTATCATGTTGCATCCTTGTTTTGAGGTGTTTGCTTGATGTTTGTATGCATTTTGCACCAATGCCATGCTTATCTTGTTTTGCTCATATCTTTTAGCCCGTAGCTCCGAATCTAATGAACTTTATATGTAACTTGACTAGAATTTCGTGTAGATCATCTTGGTGCTCTTTAACTTGCTTTTCAACAACTTCAACTTAATGCTTGTTCAGTTCTGGACCAATTTCGAAATTTGTATATGAGGACTTACCGGATTTGTTATATGTTGCTTCCGGCCTCATTTAAACTTGCCTTGATGTGTTGTTCTTGTATGCATCATCTCTTGCCGTGTGTAGCTTCATATAGCCTTGTCATGCATCATACTTGGTTGAGCATCATGCCTTGTTCATGTGTGGTGTGTTTACCTTGTTGCGTGCCTCTTCTCGATAGTTCTCGTGCCGTTGCGATCGTGAGGATTCGTTCGTCTTCGTGGCTTCATCTTCTTCATGGATTCGTTCTTCTTCCTAGCGGGATTTCAGGCAAGATGACCGTCACCTTGGATCTCATTACTATCATTGCTATGCTAGTTGCTTCGTTCTATCGCTATGCTGCATTACCTATCACTTGCTCCTCAAGCCTCCCAAATTGCCATGAACCTCTAACCTTTGTCACCCTTCCTAGCAAACCATTGTTTGGCTATGTTACCGCTTTGCTCAGCCCCTCTTATAGCGTTGTTAGTTGCGGGTGAAGATGAAGATTGCTCCATGTTGGATTATGTTTATGTTGGGATATCACAATATCTCTTATATTATTAATGCATCTATATATTTGGTAAAGGGTGGAAGGCTCGACCTTATGCCTGGTGTTTTGTTCCACTCTTGCCGCCCTAGTTTCCGTCATACCGGTGTTATGTTCCTGGATTTTGCGTTCCTTACACGGTTGGGTGATTTATGGGACCCCCTTGACAGTTCGCCTTGAATAAAACTCTTCCAGCAAGGCCCAACCTTGGTTTTATCATTTGCCTAGCCTATTTCTTTTCCCTAGGGAGTCGCTCTCTCGAGGGTCATCTTATTTTA
>NC_057802.1:137920002-137949617 GCF_018294505.1 Triticum aestivum
GAGTAGACTGCGGGGCCACCTCGCGGAAACTCGAGGTCTGGTTTTACTCGTAGGATGTCTCATCCGGTGTTGCCCTGAGAACGAGATATGCGCAGCTCCTATCGGGATGTCGGCGCATCGGGCGGCTTTGCTGGTTTTGTTTTACCATTGTCGAAATGTCTTGTAACCGGGATTCCGAGAATGATCGGGTCTTCCCGGGAGAAGGAATATCCTTCGTTGACCGTGAGAGCTTATAATGGGCTAAGTTGGGACACCCCTGCAAGGTATTATCTTTCGGAAGCCGTGCCCGCGGTTATGTGGCAGATGGGAATTTGTTAATATCCGGTTGTAGAGAACTTGACACTTGACTTAATTAAAACACATCAACCGTGTGTGTAGCTGTGATGGTCTCTTCTCGGCGGAGTCCGGGAAGCGAACACGGTTCCTGGGTTATGTTTGACGTAAGTAGGAGTTCAGGATCACTTCTTGATCATTGCTAGTTTCACGACCGTTCCTTTGCTTCTCTTCTCGCTCTTATTTGCGTAAGTTAGCCACCATACTTGCTTAGTCGCTGCTGCAACCTCACCACCTTATCCATTCCTTTCCCCTTTAAGCTTTGCTAGTCTTGATACCCATGGTAATGGGATTGCTGAGTCCTCGTGGCTCACAGATTACTACACCACCAGTTGCAGGTTCAGGTTATGCGATGATCATGACGCGAGAGCGATGTTTACTTGTTTGGAGTTCTTCTTCTGCTTCTTCTTCGATGAGGGGATAGGTTCCAGGTCGGCAGCCTGGGCTAGCAGGGTGGATGTCGTTTGAGTTTCTGTTTATGTTTCATCCGTAGTCGGATGTTGAGCTTATGTATGATGTATTGATGTATTCTTGCGGCATTTGTATGCCTTGTATGTATCCCAAATATTATGTAATGTTGATGTAATGATATCCACCTTGCAAAAGCGTCTTCAAGATGCGCTTCTATCCTTGGTGGGACCTTCGTGTTCCTTTAGGATAGTGTCGCATCTTGGGCGTGACAGTCGGTAAGTCAATTGGCGAGGAAGAAGCTCTGGCGCACCCCTACCTGGCGCGCCAAATGTCGGATGTGGGGTTCCGGCAAAACCCTTAAGGTTCGAACTCTGGGGTGCACGCGAAGTTCTTTCCCTCCTACCGATCTACGCCCTAGCTCACTAAGATCTCGCGGACGAACTCGACGAACTCGCAACACAGAAAGACACGAGATTTATACTGGTTTGGGCCACCGTTGTGGTGTAATACCCTACTCCAGTGTGGTGGTGGTGGATTGCCTCTTGGGCTGATGATGAACAGTACAAGGGGAAGAACAGCCTCCTGAGGTTGAGGTGTTCTTGTGCTCTGTGGACTTGTGGGTGAGAACTCGATCCCATCCGATCTCCCTTTCTTTAGTGGTGGCTAGTCCTATTTATAGAGGCCCTGGTCCTCTCCCCAAATATTGAGCGGGAAGGGAGCCAACAACGGCGGGCGAATTTGAAAGGGGACAGCTAGTACAAGCTATCCTGACAAAAGCGGTCTTCGCCTGCTAAAGGCTCTGTTGGTGACGCCGTCTTGGGCTCCACGATGACCTCCGTCTTGCCGTCCTTCTGGTCTTGGTCTCGTTGCACCGGTATGGCAACCTTTGCCTGATGCCTCGGTACTCCTCGCCTGTGCTTGCCTCCTTAGCACCAAAGAGGAAACAAGGACGCTGCACGCGCTGGCGCCCGCCTGGTGTCGATCGTCATGGCTCATGTCACGAAAGCCTCATGAGGTTTGTCCCGCCTTGATATCTCCGCTCCTCGTGAGCTTGCCTGGCTAGGCCGCTCCTGAGGAGGTCTTGCGTCGTCCGCCTCGCGAGGCTTGGCCCCTCGCGAGGGTCTTGGATGCTTTGTTGATGAAGATGGGCCGTATGGCCCGCTAGCTTAGCCACGTCGTGGGCCGCAGGCAGGCAAGTCTGGGGACCCCCGTTCCCAGAACACCGACAATATGCTAAACCACAAGCTTTGGGATGCTATGTTTGATGAGAATAACATGTTTGAGAATTTATTTGCTGCAATTAATGTTTGTCCCAAGCTTGGGGGTGATATGCTTAATGAAGATGATCTTTTTAGTCCCCCTACTTTGAATGATCAAATTTGCTATGATGGTTGCATGCCTCCTATCTATGATGAGAACAAAGTTGCTACTTATGATGATTATTGTGATGATATTTATGTTATAAAAATAGTGATGATTATATTTATAAAACTTGTCATAATTTTGAATATCCTTTTACTGAACATTACTCTTTTAATGTGGAAATAATTTTTAGTATTCGAGTTTCATATGATACTCCCACTATTGTGGATGGGAATAACATTGCTTATATCGAGAGTAATAAATTTTCTATGCTTTTGGATCATGAAAAGAATACTTTATGTGATGGTTATATTGATGAATCTATTAATGACGCTACTGGAAATTATTATAAGAGAGGAACTTCTGATTCATGATGCCATCGTTATGTTTCAATCCTTATCTTTTGTGCGAGCATCATTGAACTCACTATGCCTAGCTAAAAGGCATTAAAGAAAAGTGCTTGTTGGGAGACAACCACACACTTTTAACTACTGTTTTTGCGTGTTCACTTGATTATGATACTATAGTAATCATTTTTTATTGCTTTTGTTTCAATAAAGTGCCAAGTAAAGCCTTTGGGATAGTGTGGACGATAGTTGACTTGAATCTGTGCAAAAATAGAAACTTTTGCGCTCATTCCAGGAATTTTCAAAATTCACTGGAACGTGCTTTTGATCTGAATTTTTTACAGGTGATATATATACAAATTCCCTACGTTGTCCTGATTTTTCAGAATTTTTGGAGTAGCAGAAGTATGGTTGGAGTACAGATTACTACAGACTGTTCTATTTTTGATAGATTCTGTTTTCAATGCATAGTTTGCTTGTTTCCTAGTTCACATGATTACTACAGACTGTTCTGTATGACCTAGTTTCCAAGTTAATATCCAAGGAAGATACAAGCAACTAAGCTTGGGGATGCCCCAGAAGGCATCCCCTCTTTCGTCTCCAACATTATCGGTAACCTTACCTGGAGCTATGTTTTCATTCGTCACATGATTTGTGTTTTGCTTGGAGCGTCATTTTCATTTGCTAGGATTTTCTTTCTTTTATTTAGAATAATGTTTTGCACCTTTCTTTTCAATAAAAATGTCAAGAATAGCCTTTACCATACTTATTTTGCAAGTCTACATGTTGTTGTTTGAAAGCAGAAAGTTTATCGGTCTTGCAAAAATTCCCCAGAAAAGTCAAAATGTGATAAAATATTGAAACCTTTTCACAATAAGCTCTGATAAATTTTCTATAGTGTGTTAAATTTCCAGAATTTTTTAAGTTGAATAAGTTTGGATCCTCTTGCATTCTTTACAGACTATCATGTTTTCGTAGATTGTTGTTATGTTTGCATTGTTTGCATATGTTTGCTTGTTTAATGATTCTATTTGAGGATAGGAGTATTAAATATGCAGAGGCATTTAGTATGCAATGTTGAATAATAATTTCAATGATTTGCTACAGTAGAGAATGATAAGGTTTTTGCATTGATTTATACTAACTTATCTCACGAGTTCTTGTTGAGTTTTGTGTGGATGAAGTTTTCAGTATTAGGTAAACCGTGATATGAGAGGAATTAAGGAGACAAAAAAGCTCAAGCTTGGGGATACCCAAGGCATCCCAAGTTAATATTCCAAGAAGTCTCAAGCATCTAATCTTGGGGATGCCCCGGTAGGCATCCCATCTTTCTTCTTCAACAATTATCGGTTAGTATCGGTTGAGCCTAAGTTTTTGCTTCTTCACATGATGTGTGCTATTCTTGGTTTGTCATTTTATTTTGTTTTTCTTTTTTCTTGTTGTTTTAATAAAACACTTAGATCTGAAAGTTTTTAATAAAAGAGAGTCCTCCAATAGCTACCCATTTACATAACTACTCGCTTGATCTTCACTTATATCTTTTTTGAAGTAGTTTGTCATTTACTCTTGTGCTTCACTCATATCCTATGAGTAAATTGTTGAATGAATTGAATATCATGAAGTTGAAATTATATTTTCATATCATGCCTAGTGGTAGCTTCACATTGGGTTTAGAAAGTGAAATCTTTTGAGGCTTGACAATCACAATACTGGTCATACAAGCAATTCATGAATGATTAGTAGAAGGAAGAGAACTTTCACATGCAAATACACTATCATGGAAATCTTTTGTGATTGTGAGCCCCCATCAAAATATTATATGCCAAAATTGTTGACGTTGGACAAGGAAGACAACGTAATGATTTATGTTTGTTCATATTCACATAGAAGTTATATTGTCATAGATCCTTCAACATGTGGTGCTTGCCCCCATCTTTGCTAGCCAAAAATTCTGCACCAAGTAGAGATACTACTTGTTCATCCAAAAACCCTTAAATCCAAATCTTATTTTCAAGAGTCCACCATACCTACCTAAGGATTGAGTAAGATCCTTCAAGTAAGTTGTCATCGGTGCAATATGGCAATAGAAATTGCTTCTAAAAGTGTTAGATCATTTAGTGTAAAAGAAAATTGAGCGTTGTACGAACTTGTGATGGAAAAGTAATAAAAGCGACGGACTGCATAATAAAGGTTGCTATCATAAGGGGCAATATAACATGACGTTATTTTGCACTAAGGGGTTGAGCATACAAACAAAAAGCGCATGGCAACATCTGCTTCCCTCTGTGAAGGGCCTACCTTTTACTTTTATGTATTTACTTTCATGCAAGAGTCAAAGTTTTTCTCTCTATTCCTTTTTATTTTTCCCTTTTGGCAAGCATCATGTGTTGAGGAAAGATCTGTAACACCCACGATGCGGCTACATATCCCACGTGTCGAGGCACGACTTAGAGGCATAACCGCATTGTAGGTATTGTCGCAAGAAGGGTCATCTTCACACAATCCCATGCAATGAACAAGAATGGGATAAAGAGAGTTGGCTTACAATCGCCACTTCACACAATACATAAATTAATTCATACATCATCCAAAATCCACACATAGACCGACTACGGTCAAATCCAAATGAAAAGAAGATAACCCCAAATGCTAGATCCCAGATCGTCCCAACTGGGCTCCACTACTGATCATCAGGAAACGAAACATAGTAACGACCACGGTCCTCGTCAAACTCCCACTTGAGCTCGGTTGCGTCACCTGCATAGGTATCATCGGCACCTGCAACTGTTTTGGTAGAATCTGTGAGTCACGAGGACCCAGCAATCTCACACCCGCGAGATCAAGACTAATTAAGCTTATAGGTAGGGAAGGGGTAAAGAGGTGGAGCTGCAACAAGCACTAAGCAAAATATGGTGGCTAACATACGCAAACAAGAGCGAGAAGAGAAGCAACGCAGCGGTCGAGAAGCTAGAAGAGATCAAGAAGTGATCCTGAAACTACTTACGCGCAACCATAACACAAGAACCGTGTTCACTTCCCGGACTCCGCCGAAAAGAGACCATCACGGCTACACACGCGGTTGATGCATTTTAATTAAGTCAAGTGTCAAGTTCTCTACAACCGGACATTAACAAATTCCCATCTGCCACATAACCGCGGGCACGGCTCTCGAAAGTTTATACCCTGCAGGGGTGTCCCAACTTAGCCCATTATAAGCTCTCACGGTCAACGAAGGATATTCCTTCTCCCGGGAAGACCCGATCAGTTTCAGAATCCCGGTTTACAAGACATTTTGACAATGGTAAAACAAGACCAGCAAAGCCGCCCGATGTGTCGACAATCCCGATAGGAGTCGCACGTACCTCGTTCTAAGGACACACCGGATGAACACTACGTACAACTAAAACCAGCCCTCAAGTTTCCCCGAGGTGGCGCTGCAAGTGGCTCTAGTTTGGACCAACACTCCGAGGAGCACTGGCCCGGGGGGTAAAATAAGATGACCCTTGAGTCTGCAGAACCCAAGGGAAAAAGGCTTAGGTGGCAAATGTTAAAACCAAGGTTGGGCCTTGCTCGAGGAGTTTTATTCAAAGCAATCTGTCAAGGGGGTCCCATAAATCACCCAACCGCGTAAGGAACGCAAAATCAAGCAACATAACACCGGTATGACGGAAACTAGGGCGGCAAGAGTGGAACAAAACACCAGCCATAAGGCCAAGCCTTCCACCCTTTACCAAGTATATAGATGCATTAATTAAAATAAGAGATATTGTGATATCCCAACATATCCATGTTCCAACATGGAACAAACTTCAGCTTCACCTGCAACTAGCAACGCTATAAGAAGGGCTGAGAAAAAGCGGTAACTTAGCCAAACAACGGTTCGCTAGGAATGGATGGTTAGAGGCTGGACATGGCAATATGGGAGGCATGATATAGCAAGTGGTAGGTGGCGTGGCATAGCAATAGAGTGAACAACTAGCAAGCAAAGATAGAAGTGACTTTGAGGGTATGGTCATCTTGCCTGAGATCCCGCAAGGAAGAAGAACGAGTCCATGAAGAAGACAAATGGACGTAGTCGAACGAATCCTCACAACTCCGGAACGAAACCGAAGCTAACGAGAGAAGCCAACCGGAAAGAAGCAAACAACATGTAAACACACAAGCATAAGCATGACATGATGCACAAACAAGTATGATGCATGTCCGGTTTAAAGCGGCATGGCATGGCAAAGTGCACAAACAATACTACAGATTAAGTGGAGCTCAATATGCAACGAGTTGCATATTGACGAAACACCACATCAATTATTTAGTTCTCTCTCGTTTATGTACCCAACAATATTAAAAGTTATTAAACATGGCAAGGGGTGAAGCATATGAAATCTACCTATCTATGCAAGTTTAAATGGGGCCGGAACAACAAACAACAATTCCGGAAATCCCCATATGCTATTTAGCAATTTAACACAAACAACAATTTTAAACATTTTAATTGTTGTTATCATGATGCGGATGACATATGCAAGTTTTATGCAATTTTATGAAAACGTTGACATGCGCATGTTATGAAGCATTTGTCACCGTGGCGGAACGAAAGGGGTGCCACGGCAACTACAACGGAAATGGTGCCACGGCAACATTCCGATGATCCGACAACTCATTGAGATACCGGTGCAAAAGAGCAAGTGTGCGGATGTGCGGAACATGCAAAAGATGGTGGGGTGATCCTGGTTATCGGGCATGGCAAACTAGGAGGAATGTGCATAAAGCAAACGGGCACGGTGCAAACATACGGTTCATCTCAGACAACATGCATTCGTCCACGGGTCATCGTCTCGGCGGTTATACCTTTGAAGCGTGCATTTCGGGGCAGTTCAAAATCATCGAGGGAAGTAGTCGTTCACGGGTCGTAGGGGAAGTAGTCATACACGTTTCGTAGTCGTACACACTCCGTAGATGTTCGGGGTCATGTCAAGGAACTTGACGTCCACTGGGTCTTCGAGGTCGGCGGTAGTGGTACACACGTTGTTGGGGTACTTGTCGGTCCGGTCTTGGCGAGTACACGGGTCATAGACGTCCGGTGCGGTACTTGGTGAACCGAAGGTGTACTTGGCGGTCTCCAGACTTGCCGGTCTCGGTTCTTGCGATGGTAGTGGTACACATTCTGCAGGCGAACGTGGGTGTCGTGGTACTTGGTGAATCGAGGGGTGCACGAGGCCTTGGCGTGTAGAAGGCACTTGGAGCAGAGAAGCCATCGGGCTGCTGTTCGTTCAAAACAAGCTGAACCAGGGGAGGTCAAGGCAGCAGCGGTGGCAGCAGAGTTGGTCGGAGGGGGACGGCTCAGGCAGGAGCTCCATAGCACGAGGTGGAGGCCAACGAAGATGCAACAGACGATGGGCGCAGGCGTCAAACTTGCTGAAACCGGTCGCGGGAGGTCGCCGGGGTCCCGTTCTTGCCAGTTCAAAGCGGAGGCAGGCCGACGGACTTGGGGCTCGGGCAGCAGTAAGGAGGCGATGGTGGTGGTCAGCGGCAGGAAGCGGTCACCGGGCTTCTGGTGACAACGACGACGAACAGAGGCGCGCGGAGAAGCAGCCATCCGGCGATGGAGCAGAGGCGTCCATGGCCAGCGACCCAAGGTGTCGAAGATGGCCGGATCCGGGCCAGCTCGGGTTGGGAGGCGAGGTAGCAGGCCGGTGGCGTGGCTTGGCGCAGGGGAGGTCAAGGTCGCCGGCAGCAGAGGCTACGACGCGGCCGGGCTTCGGCCGTCAACAGCTCTGGTGGCCGGGACGGTCGATGGAGGAGGCGAACGGCGGGTCGGGGACGAGGCCGGACGTGAGGACGAGGCGGAGGAGGAGCTGCAGAGGAGTGGCTGGAGATGGTGGTGGCGGCGCTATGGCTGCGAAGCTCGAGCAAGGGCGACGGGGAGGCGCGGGTCCACGAGGACAAGGTGTAGGTGCGGGATGAGGGAGCGAGCGAGAGGAGGGAGGAGCGTGGGGATCTCCTCTCCCTGGTGCGATGCGTGCGCGTGTGGCGGCGGCATGGGAACGAGAGGGGGAGATCGATGGAGAGGGTCGAGGCCTAGGGTTTTAGGAAGGGTTTAGGTGGGCTGTGGGAACGGGTCGGTCTGGTTGGTTAGGCCCAAGAGGCATGGCTGGGCTCTCTCTCCCTCATATTCTTTAGCAGAAAAGAATTAGAGAGAAGAAAAGAAAGAGAGGGTTAGGGAAAGAATTTGAGAACGAGGGCAATTTTCCTGGACTCATAAAAATGAACTTGATCCCAAAATAATAGAAAGTGAGCATGGGCGTGAAGTTGAATTCAAACTCATTTGAATTTAATTCAAATGAGTGTAGGAAGGAAGTGGGTATTTGGTAGACCCAGAATGTTGAGAATTTTGGAAGAGCCTCGATAGATGAGATAAGAATTGTTGGCAAGGTTTGAGGCAAGGAATTGAGGTAGAAAATGCATGGAACTTAAACTGTAAGTGTGTTATGGTTTATTCCTAAAGAATGGAATATTTATCATAGCTCCCTAATAATATTGGGAGGCTTCGAATATGTTTTAAAGAGAAATCACCATGTGAATTCCCTCGATTTAAATGGATCAAGGATCCATGCAATTTATGTAAGTGAGTATTAGTTGGTTTGTGAAATTGATGGCATGATGACATGATGCAATGCAAATGATGCTATGAAGAATACAATGAACAAAGCAAATCACACGATGAATCTCGGGAATACATGGAAGGCATCTGGAGCGTCGGTCTTGGGGCGTCACAACACTCCACCACTACAAAAGGATCTCGTCCCGAGATCTAGGATGGCGCCGGAGAGAAACGGAAGAGGAAGAGAGGATGTAAAACTAAGTTGCTTCTTCGACAAAAGAGTGAAACCAAAGAACCTTGAGAGGTTGAAAACTTGAAAGAAAGAACACAACGGAGTTGAACACAATTGAGAGCACTGCGGTAGAAAATAGAAACAAGGAACACCATGTGAACCTTGGAGGTTGCAAAGCTATGAATGATGAGTACAATGGACAAGAAGTAATTGAAACCACTCTGGTTGAAACGAGATAAACAAGGAACAAGGAATATCAAATTCGGACAGCACTCCGGTTGAAAAGAGATGCAAGACTTGATAAGGTAAAAGAACTTGAAGAGATGACACAACACTCCAGTTAAATGGATAAGCACGAAAAGAACACGATCCTCACAATTCAAGATGATGGGTGAAAAGAGCAACATCACAATGCCTCCGGAAGAAAGAATGGAAGATAGATCATTGGAATAACAGAATGGAGAAGAAAATGCCAACTTCTGGCACAAATGAACTTGGAAAGCACCCTTCCAAGAAGGTTATAACGGAGTTATTGGAAAACCAACAACGAAACGAATGAGCTTGTAATGGGCTTATGGAAAACTTCTCAAAATTGAGGCAAAGTTCTGCCACTATGGAAACAATTGCTTGCTTGAGATCAACGAAGAGATGAAAACTTCTTTCTTCGAGAGGATAGGAGGAAAGTTAGATCGTTGATAGGCACCACAATTAGCAACATTCCTTAGGGAAGGCTTTAAGTGAAATCTGACACAAGATAACTCCAACGAAGAGATTAATGGATTTAGAATACCTCATTCTTGACAACATGTGAATCGCAAAACATGAATGAAAATTGTCAAGAATGATATAACACCACCTCAAAAGATAACGTAGAAAGAATAACACTTCGACATGCAAGATGAAGAATACTTGAACTCCTCAAGACAAAACATGTGTTGAACACCGATCATAACTTTGAGAGAAATCTTGAAAAACAATTGAAGAATGAAAAGAATCCTTGACGAATCACCATGTTGAGCCTTCGTGAGAACTTCGGTAAAAAGAGAATGATAGAAAGAAGGAGAAGTGAAAAACACAAGGTGAATCCTTGCAATGATTTGGGTGGAGCTTTGAAATGATATAACCGAGAAAACTTGGAACTCCGGAAAGAAAGATGAACAAATGAAAACAAGAATTTTGATGAACCTCTGGAATAAGGAATTGAATTTACTCGATGAAACAAGATTAAGAATTAAATTATGCTCATCCTTCACCAATTAAATTGATGACAAGCAATGGATTTGGCATACTACTTATTCTCGTAGAAAGGATTAAGATATATATGGCGCAAACTTGGGAAGGTCTTCAATGAACCACCGGTAGGATTGGAAAGAACGAATGAATCTATATGATAACGAAGGAAGAGAACTCTTGAATGAACCACCGTAAGAATTGAAAATGAACGAAGAAAAGATAAAGAAACACCGGGAAGAATTAGAAAATGAACGAAGATACTTGAGAGAATTTAGATACACGTGAAACGAAGATATCATGAACTGACTAGAGGATATTTGAACGATGCACCGGTAAGATTTGGAGAACGAGAGCTGAATGTTGAGAACGAATAAATCTTCTGAAATGATGGCCTTTGGAGAATCAAACTGAAAAGACTCATGAATTGCCCCGGATGGGTGAAAGGAATTCTCACAATCGAAAATAATTATGAGAGGATGGCATAAGCTAGAACTATGAACCTTTGGAAGAACGGGTAAGGATTTAAGAGGAACTCTTCTTCGGTCTTCAAAATCCGAGAATGACGACGAGAAATACCACCAAAATTATTGAGACACTCTGGAACAATGGATAATAGAAATGATGAACCAACGATGAAAGAATTTGAAAGATCTTGGAGAAAGACATATGACTAATGAAAATTCATTCTTACGTCAAACTTTGAAATGAATTTGAGAATAACTCCAGAAAAATTAGAAGAGTCAGGTAAGATCCTGGAAAAAGACCTGTGGGTTCGGGCCCACTCAGAAGATACACCGGTGAATGATTAAAAGAAAGATTGCGTCGGTTGAATTAAATGGCTCAAAAGAGATAACAACCTTGAGATAACTTGAACGGATTGGGAATGGAAATGCGAATCTTCTGAGATATCTTCAGCACTCCAGATAACATGAATAGCAAGAGGTGGATGATTAAGAGATGCACCGACATGAGAAAGCATTTGAAACGAGGAAAAGAATACGATCAACACTGAAAGCTTGACTTGAGTCCACCGGAGAAGAAAAAGAACGAAGAATAATAAACTTGAAGCTCCGTTAGTATCTTCATGGGAAATCACCGGATAAGAACATTGAAAGAAAAGAATGAAGAGACTTCGCATCAATAAAAAGGATACTTGATTAAGAAATCTGAGTCCTTGAAGAAAAGGCTGGGAGGGCGGGAAAACAAAGGCAACTTGGGGCAGATGGAATAAACACCGTTGAGAAAACTTATAATTGATCTTCCGGATGGGAAGAATGATGGGATCATCTCGAAGAGAAACGCACTGGTTGGAAATAGAATTAAGATGGCAATCTCGATGGTCAAGAAGGATTAGTATCCCCATAGAAATATGAGAACACCGTTTAGGGAAGGTATGGATCAACACTTGACAATGAAGCAACTCGAATACCACAATTCAAAACAAAACAAAGGATTTGGCTTGCAGAATAAGCCGGAAACAAACATATGATAGATCCCATATCGTATCATGTGTGTGTTGGAAAGATATCCTACGAGATACTTGAATTCCCACTTATAAACTCCCAAAACTTTCTGGTTATGCAATTTGGTGTTGGGGATATAGGGGACACAAAATATCTCACCCAAACTAACAATACCTAGATCCAGCTGTATCCATCCTTCAACACATAACCAAGAAACCTTCGGAAATCATTTACCTCAACCTTCGAAAAGCATCCGTTATACAAGTTATGGCAATACTCCCGAACTCCCGCCCCAGTACTGGGTGGCGTCGAGGTGATCTCACCAACAACTGCATAAAAGAGATTTTCGATGTCGGCGAAACTCAGGTATTCCAGAACTGCAACGATAAAATTGTGACGACAACACCTCGGAGCTCAACTCCCCGGGACACTGCCACAACCCCTAAATGTCAGGAGGCACCAAGAACAATGTTCTCGTCACAAAACCATCGGAACGATTCCAAGATACCTGCGTGATCCTAAAAAAAATTAAGTGAAATTTGAGGATAGGAAAGTCAAAACATCTACGTCAGGAGGCCTCACCAGAGCGACGAAGGGACTGAGGAGTAAAAAGAATCCTACTCTCCGATATATATAATCCTAAGACTCAAAACAATTTTGTTCTAGACTCAACAACGTCAGCGATTCGATCAAGCAGGGGGCTCCTAAGTCGGGGATGGCTCTGATTACCAACTTGTAACACCCACGATGCGGCTATATCTCGCACGTGTCGAGGCACGACTTAGAGGCATAACCGCATTTTAGGTATTGTCGCAAGAAGGGTCATCTTCACACAATCCCATGTAATGAACAAGAATGGGATAAAGAGAGTTGGCTTAAAATCGCCACTTCACACAATACATAAATTAATTCATGCATCATCCAAAATCCACACATAGACCGACTACGGTCAAATCCAAATGAAAAGAAGATAACCCCAAATGCTAGATCCCCGATCGTCCCAACTGGGCTCCACTACTGATCATCAGGAAACGAAACATAGTAACGACCACGGTCCTCGTCGAACTCCCACTTGAGCTTGGTTGCGTCACCTGCATAGGTATCATCGGCACCTGCAACTGTTTTGGTAGAATCTGTGAGTCACGAGGACCCAACAATCTCACACCCGCGAGATCAAGACTATTTAAGCTTATGGGTAGGAAAGGGGTAAAGAGGTGGAGCTGCAACAAGCACTAAGCAAAATATGGTGGCTAACATATGCAAACAAGAGCGAGAAGAGAAGCAACGCAATGGTCGAGAAGCTAGAAGAGATCAAGAAGTGATCCTGAAACTACTTATGCGCAACCATAACACAAGAACCGTGTTCACTTCCCGGACTCCGCCGAAAAGAGACCATCACGGCTACACACGCGGTTGATGCATTTTAATTAAGTCAAGTGTCAAGTTCTCTACAACCGGACATTAGCAAATTCCCATCTGCCACATAACCGCAGGCACGGCTCTCGAAAGTTTATACCCTGCAGGGGTGTCCCAACTTAGCCCATTATAAGCTCTCACGGTCAACGAAGGATATTCCTTCTCCCGGGAAGACCCGATCAGTCTCGGAATCCCAGTTTACAAGACATTTCGACAATGGTAAAACAAGACCAGCAAAGCCGCCCGATGTGTCGACAATCCCGATAGGAGTCGCACGTACCTCGTTCTCAGGACACACCGGATGAACACTACGTACAACTAAAACCAGCCCTCAAGTTTCCCCGAGGTGGCGCTGCAAGTGGCTCTAGTTTGGACCAACACTCCGAGGAGCACTGGCCCGGGGGGTAAAATAAGATGACCCTTGAGTCTGCAGAACCCAAGGGAAAAAGGCTTAGGTGGAAAATGTTAAAACCAAGGTTGGGCCTTGCTGGAGGAGTTTTATTCAAAGCGAACTGTCAAGGGGGTCCCATAAATCACCCAACCGCGTAAGGAACGCAAAATCAGGGAACATAACACCGGTATGACGGAAACTAGGGCGGCAAGAGTGGAACAAAACACCAGCCATAAGGCCAAGCCTTCCACCCTTACCAAGTATATAGATGCATTAATTAAAATAAGAGATATTGTGATATCCCAACATATCCATGTTCCAACATGGAACAAACTTCAGCTTCACCTGCAACTAGCAACGCTATAAGAAGGGCTGAGAAAAAGCGGTAACTTAGGCAAACAACGGTTCGCTAGGAAAGGATGGTTAGAGGCTGGACATGGCAATATGGGAGGCATGATATAGCAAGTGGTAGGTAGCGCGGCATAGCAATAGAGCGAACAACTAGCAAGCAAAGATAGAAGTGATTTCGAGGGTATGGTCTTCTTGCCTGAGATCCCGGAAGGAAGAAGAACGAGTCCATGAAGAAGACAAATGGACGTAGTCGAACGAATCCTCACAACTCCGGAATGAAACCGAAGCTAACAAGAGAAGCCAACTAGAAAGAAGCAAACAACATGGTAAACACACAAGCATAAGCATGACATGATGCACAAACAAGTATGATGCATGTCCGGTTTAAAGCGGCATGGCATGGAAAAGTGCACAAACAATACTACAAATTAAGTGGAGCTCAATATGCAACGAGTTGCATATTGACGAAACACCACATCAATTATTTAGTTCTCTCTCGTTTATGTACCCAACAATATTAAAAGTTATTAAACATGGCAAGGGGTGAAGCATATGAAATCTACCTATCTAGGCAAGTTTAAATGGGGCCGGAACAACAAACAACAATTCCGGAAATCCCCATATGTTATTTAGCATTTAACGCAAACAACAATTTTAAACATTTTAATTGTTGTTATCATGATGCGGATGACATATGCAAGTTTTATGCAATTTCATGAAAACGTTGACATGCGCATGTTATGAAGCATTTGTCACCGTGGCGGAACGAAAGGGGTGCCACGGCAACTACAACGAAAATGGTGCCACGGCAACATTCCGATGATCCGACAACTCATTGAGATACCGGTGCAAAAGAGCAAGTGTGCGGATGTGCGGAACATGCAAAAGATGGTGGGGTGATCCTGGTTATCGGGCATGGCAAACGAGGAGGAATGTGCATAAAGCAAACGGGCACGGTGCAAACATACGGTTCATCTCAGACAACATGCATTCGTCCACGGGTCATCGTCTCGGCGGTTATACCTTTGAAGCGTGCATCTCGGGGCGGTTCAAAATCGTCGAGGGAAGTAGTCGTTCATGGGTCGTCGGGGAAGTAGTCGTACACGTTTCGTAGTTGTACACACTCCATAGATGTTCGGGGTCACGTCAAGGAACTTGACGTCCCCGGGGTCTTCGAGGTCGACGGTAGTGGTACACACGTTGTTGGGGTACTTGTCGGTCCGGTCTTGGCGACGGTAGTTGTACACGGGTCGTAGACGTCCGGTGCGGTACTTGGTGAACCGAAGGTGTACTTGGCGGTCTCCAGACTTGCCGGTCTCGGTTCTTGTGACGGTAGTGGTACACATTCTGCAGGCGAACATGGGTGTCGTGGTACTTGGCGAATCGAGGGGTGCACCAGGCCTTGGCGTGCAGAAGGCACTTGGAGCAAAGAAGCCATCGGGCTGCTGTTCGTTCAAAACAAGCTAAACCAGGGGAGGTCAAGGTAGCAGCAGTGGCAGCAGAGTTGGCTGGAGGGGGACGGCTCAGGCAGGAGCTCCATAGCACGAGGAGGAGGCCGACGAAGATGCAACAGACGATGGGTGCAGGCGTCGAACTTGCTGAAACCGGTCACGGGAGGTCGCCGGGGTCCCGTTCCTGCCAGTTCAAAGCGGAGGCAGGCCGACGGACTTGGGGCTCGAGCAACAGCAAGGAGGCGATGGTGGTGGTCAGCGGCAGGAAGCGGTCATCGGGCTTGTGGTGACAACGACGACGAACAGAGGCGCGCGGAGAAGCAGCCGTCCGGCGATGGAGCAGAGGCGTCCATGGCCAGCGACCCAAGGCGTCGAAGATGGCCGGATCCGGGCCAGCTCGGGTTGGGGAGGCGAGGTAGCAGGCCGGTGGCGAGGCTTGGCGCAGGGGAGGTCGAGGTCGCCGGCAGCAGAGGCTACGACGCGGCCGGGCTTCGGCCGTCAACAGCTCTGGTGGCCGGGACGGTCGATGGAGGAGGCGAACGGCGGGTCGGGGACGAGGCCGGACGTGAGGACGAGGCGGAGGAGGAGCTGCAGAGGAGCGGCTGGAGATGGTGGTGGCGGCACCATGGCTGCGAAGCTCGAGCAAGGGCGACAGGGAGGCGCGGGTCCACGAGGACAAGGTGTAGGTGCGGGATGAGGGAGCGAGCGAGAGGAGGGAGGAGCGTGGGGATCTCCTCTCCCTGGTGCGATGCGTGTGCGTGTGGCGGCGGCATGGGAACGAGAGGGGGAGATCGATGGAGAGGGTCGGGGCCTAGGGTTTTAGGAAGGGTTTAGGTGGGCTGTGGGAACGGGTCGGTTTGGTTGGTTAGGCCCAAGAGGCATGGCTGGGCTCTCTCTCCCTCATATTCTTTAGCAGAAAAGAATTAGAGAGAAGAAAAGAAAGAGAGGGTTAGGGAAAGAATTTGAGAACGAGGACAATTTTCCTGGACTCATAAAAATGAACTTGATCCCAAAATAATAGAAAGTGAGCATGGGCGTGAAGTTGAATTCAAACTCATTTGAATTTAATTCAAATGAGTGTAGGAAGGAAGTGGGTATTTGGTAGACCCAGAATGTTGAGAATTTTGGAAGAGCCTCGATAAATGAGATCAGAATCGTTGGCAAGGTTTGAGGCAAGGAATTGAGGTAGAAAATGCATGGAACTTAAACTGTAAGTGTGTTATGGTTTATTCCTAAAGAATGGAATATTTATCATAGCTCCCTAATAATATTGGGAGGCTTCGAATATGTTTTAAAGAGAAATCACCATGTGAATTCCCTCGATTTAAATGGATCAAGGATCCATGCAATTTATGTAAGTGAGTATTAGTTGGTTTGTGAAATTGATGGCATGATGACATGATGCAATGCAAATGATGCTATGAAGAATACAACGAACAAAGCAAATCACAAATACATGGAAGGCATCTGGAGCGTCGGTCTTGGGGCGTCACAAGATCTAGGCAAATATATCCGGTTGGATATGGGTAGCATGAGTTATTATTGCTGACATCACCCTTGAGGTGAATACGTTGGGAGGTGAGATTATAAGCCCCTATCTTTCTATGTGTCCGGTTGAAATGTTTTGCTCATGTGTATGCGGTGAGTGTTAGAAATCATAGAAGACTATATGATGGTTGAGTATGTGGAGCTCTTACTTAGACTCTGTTGAATTGAAATTTCTTGGTGACTGAGAACATAGGTTTTTGAGTTTCAAGAGAATTCATTGTTTGAACCTTAACATGTGAATTGGTTGCTACTTTAACACGAGAAGTTTTATAAGAAAGAATTGTTGTTATGATGCTTGGAAAAGTGATTGAAATTGTCATTGATCAAACTTATACACTTTGCTAGCATTCACACTTCATAAATTATTTCTTTTATCATTTACCTACTCGAGGACGAGTAGGAACTAAGCTTGGGGATGCTGATACGTCTCCAACATATCTATAATTTATGAAGTATTCATGCTGCTATATTATCATTCTTGGATGTTTTACAATTGTTTCATAGCAACTTTATATCATTTTTTGGGACTAACCTATTGACCCAGTGCCCAGTGCCAGTTGCTGTTTTTTGCTTGTTTTTTATATCGCGGAAAATCATTATCAAACGGAGTCCAAACACCGCGAAAACTTATGTGGATTTTTTATGGACCAGAAGACATCCAGTGGGCTAGAGAAGCACCTGGGGGGTGCCCCGAGGGGGCACAACCCACCAGGGTGTGCCTGGGGGCCCAGGCGCGCCCAGGTGGGTTGTGCCCACCTCGGTGGCCTCCCGCACCCCCTCTTTGCCCTATAAATTCCCAAATATTCCAAAAACCCTCGGGGTTACCCTAGATTGGAAGTTCCACCGCCGCAAGACTCTGTATCCACGAAAACCAGTCTAGACCCCGTTCCGGCACCCAGCCGGAGGGGGACATCATCACCGGTGGCCATCTTCATCATCCCGGCGGCCACCACGATGAGGAGGGAGTAGTCCACCCTCGGGGCTGAGGGTTTGTATAGTAGCTATGTGTTTAATCTCTCTCTCTCTCTCGTGTTCTTGAGATGTCACGATCTTGATGTATCACGGGCTTTGTTAATATAGTCGGATCATATGGTGTTTTCCCCTCTCTATCTTGTTGTGATGAATTGAGTTTTCCCTTTGAGATTTTGTTTTATCGGATTGAATACTTTTATGAATTTGAGAGCACTTGATATATGTCTTGCATATGAATACTCATGGTGAAAATGGGGTATTATATTGATACACTTGATATATGTTTTGGCACTCAACTCGCGGATTCCTGAGGTGACATTGGGGTAATCTTTGCATAGGGGTTGATGCACGTTCTTGTCTTTGTTTCTCCGATAGAAATCTTGGGGCACGTACTCTTTGAGGTTCTTTGTGTTGGATTGATTATTATGCATCTGAAATTATTTGGTGTTATTTTAGTACGAACTCTTGGATAGATCGATCGGAAAGAATAGCTTCGAGGTGGTTTCGTACCCTACAAATAATTTCTCCTTATGTTCTCCGCTAGATAGGAACTTTGGAGTGATTCTTCATCGCACTTTGAGGGATGGTTATATGATCCGATTATATTAGCATTGTTGAGAGATTGCACTAGTGAAAGTACGGACCCTAGGCCTCATTTTCAAGCATTGCAATACCGTTTGTGCTCACTTTTGTTACGTGCTACCTTGCTGTTTTTTTATTGTTTTTATCACAAAAATCAATATCTACTATCATTACTACACTTGTATCACCATCTCTTCGCCGAACTAGTGCACCTATAAAAATTACATTGTATTTGTTGTGTTGGGGACACAAGAGACTTTTTATTATTTGGTTGCAGGGTTGTTTGAGAGAGACCATCTTCATCCTACACCTCCCATGGATTGGTAAACCTTAGGTCATCCACTTGAGGGAAATTTGCTACTGTCCTACAAAACTCTGCGCTTGGAGGCCCAACACGAGTCTACAAGAACAAGTTGTGTAGTAGACATCAAGGACGAGCAGGAATTAAGCTTGGGGATGCTGATACATCTCCAAATATCTATAATTTATGAAGTTGTTTGATGCATATCGAATAATCAACTCACGGATACTTTTGGTGACATTGGAGTATCTAGGTGACATCAGAGTTGGTTGATGTGTATCATATGGTCTTATTTTAGTACGAACTCTAGGGCTGTTTGTGACACTCATAGGGATGACTCAATAGATTGATCAAAAAAGATAACTTTGAGGTGGTTTCGTACCCTACAACAATTTCATCTTATGTTCTCCGCTAGATAAGAACTGTGGAGTGATTCTTTGTTGCATGTTGAGGGATTATTATATGTTTCAATTATGTTAGCACTGTTGAGAGATTGCACTAGTGAAAGTATGAACCATAGGCCTTGTTTCTAAGCATTGCAATACTGTTTGTGCTCCATTTTGTTACTTGCTACCTTGTTGTTTTTATATTTTTAGATTACAAAAACCTATTGTTAGGGCATATTTCTCCCTTAGTGGTATGGGGGATTGATACGTCTCCAACGTATCTATAATTTTTTATTGTTCCATGTTGTTGTATTATCAATCTTGGATGTTTTATAATCATTTTATAGCCATTTTATATCATTTTTTGGTACTAACCTATTGACATAGTGCCAAGTGCCAGTTGATTTTTTCCATGTTTTTACATCGCAGGAAATCAATATCAGACGGAGTCGAAATGCCACGAAACTCCATGATGATTTTTTATGGGCCAGGAGGAAGGCAACGGGCCCTGGTTGCACCTGGCGGGTGCCCCGAGGGGGGCACAACCCACCAGGGCGCGCCAGGAGGCCCAGGCGCGCCCTGGTGGGTTGTGCCCACCTCGGGTGCCCCCCGGACAGCCTCTTTGCTCTATAAATACCCCAAAAATACCAGAACCCTAGAAGCGTCGACGAAATATTCATCTAGCCGCCGCAGAGTCCAGAACCACCAGATCCAATCTAGACACCGTCACGGAGGGGTTCACCACTTCCATTGGTGCCTCTTCGATGATGCGTGAGTAGTTCTTTGTAGACCTTCGGGTCCGTAGCTAGTAGCTAGATGGCTTCCTCTCTCTCTTTTGATTCTCAATACAATGGTCTTTTGGAGATCCATATGATGTAAGTCTTTTGCGGTGTGTTTGTTGGGATCTGATGAACTTCGAGTTTATGATTAGTTATATCTTTTTATATCCATGAAAGTATTTGAGTTTCTTTGATCTCTTATAGCCTCGTATTTCTTCTCCGATATTTGGGTTTTGTTTGGCCAACTTGATCTATGTATCTTGCAATGGGAAGAAGTGCCCGGTAGTGGGTTCAATCTTACGGTGCTTGATCCCAGTGACAGAAAGGGAATCGACACGTATGTATTGTTGCTACTAAGGATAAAAAGACGAGATCTATATCTACCACCATATAGATAAACGGATCTTGTCTACATCATGTCATCGTTCTTATTGCATTACTCCGTTTTTCCATGAACTTAATACACTAGATGCATGCTGGATAGCGGTCGATGTGTGGAGTAATAGTAGTAGATGCAGGCAGGAGTCGGTCTACTAATCTTGGACGTGATGCCTATGTAATGATCATTGCCTGGATATCGTCATAATTATTTGAAGTTCTACCAATTGCCCAACAGTAATTTGTTCACCCACCGTTTGCTATTTTTCTCGAGAGAAGCCACTAGTGAAACATACGGCCCCGGGGTCTTGTTTCTCATATATTTGCCTTACGATCTACTTTTTCTTTGCGTTTTTATTCAGATCTATTAAACCAAAAAAATACAAAAATACCTTGCTGCATTTTATCATTATTTGTTTTATTTGGCGTTCGATCTATCAATCTACTACAATTTACCTCACGTTCGTTTGCCTATCTTGAGGCGCCGTACCCCGAAAGGGATTGACAACCCCTTTAAAATGTTAGGTTGCGAGGTGTTGTTGTTTGTGTGTAGGTGTTGTTTATGTTGTGTTGCTTGGTTCTCCTACTGGTTTGGTTTCATAACTGGGGGAAATACCTACCGTCGATGTGCTACATCATCCCTTCCTCTTGGGGAAAATACCGACGTAGTTGCAGCAACCATAAAGGAGAGTTTCTGGCACCGTTGCCGGGGAGGATCTTCAACATAACAAGGTTCCTAATCACAAATCTCATCTCCTTGCAATTTACATTATTTTCCATTTGCCTCTCGTTTTCCTCTCCCCCACTTCACAAAAATTTGTCGTTTTATTCGCCTCTCTTTTTCCGCTCGCCATTTTCCTACCGGATCTATTTTTGAGTGCAATCTTGTTGTGTGGTCATCATGACTCAAGAGAACACCAAGTTATGTGATTTCTCAAATACCAAGAACAATGATTTTATTGGCACTCCGCTTGCTCCTCCCGCCACTAGTGCGGAGACTTGTGATATTAATACTGCTTTGCTAAATCTTGTTATGAAAGATCAATTTTGTGGTACTCCTAATGAGGATGTCACGTCCCATCTTAATACCTTCATGGAATTATGCGATATGCAAAAGAAAAAAGATGTGGACAATGATGTGGTCAACATGAAATTATTTCCATTTTCTTTGCGTGATTCTGCAAAAATTTGGTTCTCTTCTTTGCCTCGCAATAGTGTTGATTCTTGGAATAAGTGCAAAGATGCTTTTATCACTAAGTATCTTCCTCCCGCAAAAAGTATTTCCCTTAGAACCCAGATCATGAATTTCAAGCAACTTGAACATGAGCATGTTGCACAATCATGGGAAAGGATGAAAATGATGCTAAGGAATTGCCCAACTCATGGGTTGAATCTTTGGATGATCATACAAATTTTTTATGTGGGGTTGAATTTTGTTTCTCGTAATCTTTTAGATTCCGCCGCGGGTGGTACTTTTATGGAAATTACTTTGGGTGAAGCCACCAAATTGCTTGATAATATCATGGCAAATTATTCCCAATGGCATACCAAAAGAGCTCATACTAGTAAAAAAGTTAATTCGGTTGAAGAAATTTCTTCTTTGAGTGATAAAGCTGATGCTCTTATGAAATTGGTTGCTAGTAAAAGTGCTCCTATTGATTTTAATGATATGTCTTTTTCTACTTTGATTGAGCAAAATAGTGATACCATTGATGTGAATTTTATTTCTCGCAATAATTTCAACAACAATGCTTATAGAGGAAATTTTAATCCTAGGCCTTTTCCTAGTAATTCCTCTAATAATTATTGGAATACCTATGGAAATCAATCTTATAATAATAATAGGAATACCTATGATCTTGAGAATAATATTAAAGAATTTATCAAAACACAAAAGGTTTTCAACACTTCCATAGAAGAAAAGTTGAATAAGATTGATGATTTGTCTAGAAGTGTTGATAAAATTGCTCATGATGTGGAAAATATCAAGATGAAAATTGTTGTGCCTAAAGTAGATGAATCAATTAAATCTCTTTATGTTTCTATGGATGAAAGTAAGAAAAGAACTGCTATGCTTAGAGCTAAAAGAGAATTTTTAGAGAAAGCTTTTTCTAGTGATTATTCTTGCAAAAATGATGAAGATCTTAAAATGATTGGTGTTTCTTATTTTGATTCCTTGTTTAGTAAAGTTAAGAATGATGAAAAAGGGACTGGAGAAGAGTCAACTTTAGGTAGAAGGCGTCCGTATTTCGGGGGGTGAAAATCTTGTTGAGAAAATTGATAAAAGTGGGTTTGGAGAGGTCAAAACTTTAGTTAGTGATGCACCCACTATTTGGATTACAAAGACTTTAATTATGATAGTTTCTCTTTGATTGATTGTATTTCTTTGTTGCAATCCATGCTAAATTCACCCCATGCTTATGAACAAAACAAAGCTTTTACTAAACATATTGTTGATGCTATGATGAAAGCTTTGGAAGAAAAATTGGAATTAGAAGTATCAATTCCTAGAAAATTGCATGATGAATGGGAACCTACTATCAAAGTCAAGATTAAAAATTATGAGTGATTTGCTTTGTGTGACTTGGGTGCTAGTGTTTCTACAATTTTGAAATCTTTATGTGATGTTCTTGGTCTTACCAATCTTGAAGATTGTTCCTTGAATTTGCACTTGGCGGATTCTACTATTAAATAGCCTATGGGAAGAATTAATGATGTTATTATTCTTGCAAATAGAAACTATGTTCCCATAGATTTTATTGTTCTTGATATTGATTGCAATCCGTCTTGTCCAATTATTCTTGGTAGACCGTTTTTACGCACTATTGGTGTCGTGATTGATATGAAAGAAGGCAATATTAAGTTCCAATTTCCTTTGAGGAAAGGTATGGAACACTTTCCTAGAACAAAAATCAGGCCACCTTATGAACCAATCATGAGGGCATCTTATGGATCTCGAACCAAAGATGACAAAACTTAGATCCTTGCCTTACGCCTAGCTATGGGCGTAAAACTATAGCGCTTGTTGGGAGGCAACCCAATGAATAAAATTTATTTTTGCCTTTTGCTTTCTGTTCTTGAGTGTTTACACAATTATTCCTTTGGTATGAGTGTGCTTTTTATGTTTCAATTAGTGTTTGTGCCAAGTAAAGCCTATAGGATCTTCTTTGGTGATAGTTGTTTGATCTTGCTGAAAAAAGACAGAAACTTTGTGCTCACTAAAATAATTTACACAAATCACAGAAAAGAGATTTTGCCCTGATTCTTTTTGCATAAGATTAATATACAAATTACCCAGATCTTCCTATTTTGGTATAATTTTTGGAGTTACAGAAGTATTCGCCAAGGTCAGATTACTACAGACTGTTCTGTTTTGGCAGATTATGTTTTCTTTGTGTTGTGTGCTTATTTCGATGGCTCTATGGTTTTATTGATGATTTTTTGCCATAGAAAAGTTGGAATACAGTAGATATAATACAAAAACAAAATATGAATTGGTTTGATATAGCACTTATAGTAGTGGTTTGCTTTCTTATACTAACGGATCTCACAAAGGTTTTGTTGAGTTTTGTGTGATTGAAGTTTTCAAGTTTTGGGTTATCTTACGATTGATGAAAGAAGGATAGAAGAGCCTAATCTTGGGGATTCCCCAGCATCCAAGCTATTATCCAAGAATGAGCAACCAACTAAGCTTGGGGATGCCCCCGAGTGCCATCCCCTCTTTCTTCTAACGACCATCGGTATTTTACTCGAGACTATATTTTTATTCGTCACATGATATGTGTTCTGCTTGGAGCGTCTTGTATGATATTTGTATTTGCTTGTTTTATTTTGTGTTTTAAGTCATCAATCCTTGCTGTACACACCTATTTGAGAGTGCCAAAATTAGATCATTGACTTGTTAGAATTGCTCTCTGTGCTTCACTTAAATCTTTTATGAGCTAGGACTTGCTCTAGTGCTTCACTTATATCTTTTTGAGCACGGTGTGCTTTAGTAAAATTTTGAATAAATTCTCTCTTGCTTCACTTAAATTATTTTGAGAGAAAGAAAATTTGTTATGCTCATGATCTTCACTTATATTTGTTTGAGCTTATGAAAAGCAACACATAAAAGTTAGTCCCAAAGTGATAGATATCCAAGAAGGATAAAGTAAAAAATGTCATGAAGATCATTGGACAAAATAAACTTGATTCTTAGTAATAGTTTTGAGATATGATGGTGTGATATGTGAGTTATGTTAATGAGTAATTATGCTTTAGTAAGAATATTGGTGTTAAGGTTTGTGATTCCCTATGCATGCACGAAAGTCAATAATCATGCAATAAAAATTATATCCTACTTGTGGTGCATTATTCGGTGTTAATTATGCTTAATGCTTGCTTATGAGATTATTCGTTTCTTGGTTGGTCGCTTCTCAATCTTTTTGCTAGCCTTCATTTTGCACTAAGTATGATCTCTACTTGTGCATCCAAAATCCTTTAAACCAGTTTTGCCACATGAGTCCACTATATCTACCTATATGCGGTATTCTTTTGTCGTTCTAAGAAAATTTGCATGTGCCATCTATAATTTTCAAAATAAACTTCTCTTTTGTGTGTTTGTTTCGCTTGCGGAACTGTAACGGGTGGCTAATATTTTCCATGCTGGATGTGTTATTCTCACGATGAGTGCTTATTCACTTTTCATTGCACGAGAGTAAGGCAAAGGTTTTAGGGATGCCCAGTCCCGAAATGCAAAAATGAATTTACTTTATGTTGTCAAATAATAAATTCCTTGGAAAGTGTTGGTGTGGAGGTCACCCGTGGATACGGTTAGCCATGGAAAGTGAAAGAATGGTGGAAAAGGGAATAAACTTTATTTTCTGTTTGGGAACCGCCTATGCATATCTAGCATGGAAAGTGTTCGTAGCTCTACGTCGTTTTCGTTGGTGGGATGGATACACCTCCCAAAATGTTTTTATCTCTAATTTTTTTCGCTTTGAGCTCTGGCACCTCTACAAATCCCTACTTCCCTCTACGAAGGGCCTTTCTTTTACTTTATGCAATTTTTATATTAAAATTTGCGTCTCCATCTTCTCTTATAAAAGCACCAACTAGGAGGCAATATGATCGTGCTCAAGTATTGGGTGTAGTTAATATTCGAGTGTGTTTCATGAATGGATCAATGTTTGAGCATGATGGGCTAGGGATAACTTATTTTATCATTGATATTTTGAAAGACATGGTTGCTTGTTGATATGCTTGAGTATCTAAATTATTATATCAAAACTAGACTATTGCCTTGAATCACATAAAAGTCCAAATGTCCATGCTATAAAGAAAAGAGTATGATATGACTTGATGAACAGCACTCCACATCAAAAGTTCTATTTTTATCACTTACCTACTCGAGGACGAGCATGAGTTAAGCTTGGGGATGCTGATACGTCTCCAATGTATCTATAATTTTTGATTGTTCCATGCTGTTTTATTATCAATCTTGGATGTTTTATAATCATTTTATAGTCATTTTTTGGTGCGATAGGTCGTTGTTCTGCACTCAGTTTTGCCGTGGAGTTGGATGGACTCATTTACCTTAGAAGCTTCCGTAGTTATTTTATTTAGATGGCCTTCAGCCATATTATTGTAATAAATACTCTTTTGAGGACCTCGATGTAATAAGTGTGTGATTGAACTATGTTATAATTCCTCGAGTATTGTGTGTGTTAGCATACCGATCCAGTGATGACACTTAAGCCCAGAGACTTTGATCCATTGGGATCGGGTCGCTACATTCGGCCCGTGGTTTTTCCCCTCAAGTTGAGGGGTTTTCCACGTAAAAATTTGGTGTCTCTTTGATGATGCTTGATGCTGTCCAAAAACTTACTCCTACCACAAGACACTTGGCTGAGGAGTGTCTTGCCTGGTGAGTAACATTTTTTGCCTCCATATATGCTGCTGCATATGTTTTCTTCCGTGCTAAGCAATGGTCCTTGAGTTAGTACATGATGTGGTGCTGAGACTACTTGTTTCCGCTGCAGTTATCAGTTAACCACAAGTGCATTTGTGTGCTAATTTCCCAACAGAGTGGTATCAGAGCTTTGGTTGCTTGGAAGGTTGCAAATCCCAGTTGCTTGATTGTTGCTGGAAGTGCTGCTGAAAATGGCTTTGGAAGAAAGCGCTACTACAAGTGGCATGATAAAACTTGATTCTTCCAATTACTCATTATGGAAGCCCATGATGGAAGACATCCTTTATTGCAAGGATTTATATGAGCCAATTGTGAAAGACAAGATACCCACAGGTGTCACGGAAGAAGAATGGAGAGTGTTTCATAGAAAGGCAGTAGGTATGATTTTGTGACGCCCTTGATTTCACCGTACACTAATCATACACGCAAATATGTACGATCAAGATCAGGGACTCACGGGAAGATATCACAACACAACTCTAAAAGTAAAATAGGTCATACAAGCATCATAATACAAGCCAGGGGCCTTGAGGGCTCGAATACAAGTGCTCGATCATAGACGAGTCAGCGGAAGCAACAATATCTGAGTACAAACATAAGTTAAACAAGTTTGCCTCAAGAAGGCTAGAACAAACTGGGATACAGATCGAAAGAGGCGCATGCCTCCTGCCTGGGATCCTCCTAAACTACTCCTGGTCGTCGGCGGCGGCCTGCACGTAGTAGTAGGCACCCGCGTTGTAGTAGGAGTCCTCGTCGACGGTGGCGTCTGGCTCCTGCGCTCCAGCATCTGGTTGCGAAAACCGAGAAGAATGGAAAGGGGGGAAAGAGGGAGAAAAGCAACCGTGAGTACTCATCCAAAGTACTCGCAACCAAGGATCTACACTACATATGCATGGGTATCAGTGTAAAGGGGCAATATCGGTGGACTGAACTGCACAATGCCAGAATAAGAGGGGGATAGCTAGTCCTGTCGAAGACTACGCTTCTGGCAGCCTCCATCTTGTAGCATGTAGAAGAGAGTAGATGGTAAGTTCACCACGTATCATCGCATAGCATAATCCTACCCGGCGATCCTCCCCTTGTCGCCCTGTGTGAGAGCGATCACCGGGTTATATCTGGCACTTGGAAGGGTGTGTTTTATTAAGTATCCGGTTCTAGTTGTCATAAGGTCAAGGTACAATTCCGGGTCGTCCTGTTACCGAGGATCACGGCTATTCGAATAGATAAACTTCCCTGCAGGGTTGCACCACATTACCCAACACGCTCGATCCCTCTGGTCAGACACACTTTCCTGGGTCATGCCCGGCTTCGGAAGATCAACACATCGCAGCCCCACCTAGGCACAACAGAGAGGTCAGCACACCGGTCTAAATCCTAAGCGCAGGGGTCTGGGCCCATCGCCCATTGCACACCTGCACGTTGCGTACGTGGCCGGTAAGCAGACCTAGCCTCCCTAATACAAGAGCAGACGTTCCAGTCCAATCCGGCGCGTGCCGCTCAGTCGCTGACGTCAAGAAGGCTTCGTCTGATACCACAGCGTCGAGTGCCCATAACTGTTCCCGCGTAGTTGGTTAGTGCGTATAGGCCAGTGGCCAGACTCAGATCAAATACCAAGATCTCGTTAAGCGTGTTATTTTAAGTAACCGCGAACGCCGACCAGGGCCAGGCCCACCTCTCACCTAGGTGGTCTCAACCTGCCCTGTCGCTCCACCACAAAGTAACAGTCGGGGGCCGTCGGGAACCCAGGCCCACCTCTACCGGGATGGAGCCACCTGTCCTTTCAGCCCCCACATCGGAATCACTTGCGGGTACTCTACGAGCCGACCCGACTTTAGTCACCACATGTGTCATATAATGTATACAAGTATTAACCCGTGATCACCTCCCGAGTGATCACGGCCCGGTAGTATAGCATGGCAAACGGACAAGAATGTAGGGCCACTGATGGAATACTAGCATCCTATACTAAGCATTTAGGATTGCGGGTAAGGGTAACAACTGTAGCAACAATGACAGGCTATGCAGCAGAATAGGATTAACTGAAAGCAGTAACATGCTACACTACTATAATGCAAGCAGTAGAGAGAAGGAATAGGCGATATCTGGTGATCAAGGGGGGCTTGCCTGGAAGCTTAGCCGAGAACGAGGGGTCGTCAACACATTAGTCGTACTGGGTAGCAGCGGCGTCGGTCTCGGTGTCTAGCGAGAGAAGAGGGGGAAGAAACAATAAACATAATGCAAACATATGCATGACAATGCATGACATGACAATGAGCGGTGCTAGGTGTGCCCTAACGCGGTAGTAGGTGATACCGGCGAAGGGGGGAAACATCCGGGAAAGTATTCCCGGTGTTTCACGTTTTTGGATAGATGAACCGGAGGGGGAAAGTTGCGTGTTTACTATGCTAGGGATGTGGGGTGGACGAACGAGCTGCGTATCCGGATTCGTCTCGTCATTTTGAGCAACTTTCATGTACAAAGTATTTTCATCCGAGTTACGGATTATTTTATATCAATTTTTAAAGTTTTAATTCATTTTCTAAATTTTCTCGTCTTAATGTTAATTCGAAATTAAAAGAATAAAATGCTACGGGTATCCAGAGTTGTACCCAACAGAATGTATGTGTGGCTGGCAGGTGGGGTCAAAGGGGGTCGAGTCAGCATTTGACCAGTCAACTGTTGACTGGTCAACAGGGTCAAACAGGACCCACCTGTCATGGACTGGGTCAACCCAGTCAACAGTTTGACTGGTCAAACTGGACAGGGGACCCACATGTCATTGACTAACAAGTAATTAACCTAGTTAATTAGTTTAATTAACAGATTAATTAGGTTAATGAAACATAATTAATTAAGTTAATTAATTAAATAACTATTTAATATTTTTATTTATTATTATTATTTAAAAAATCCTTTTTAAATAAATGTTCTAGGGGCTGGGCCCCACGTGTCATTCACCTAGGGGGCCGATGCATGTTAGAGGGTGCTGGGTGCTGGCGTAGCCCGAACGGGCGCGTGCCCGAGAGGGCGCGGGGCACGCACGACGCACGCCGGCACCAGCGGCGGGGTGCGGGCGACTAGACTCGGGCGCCGGCCAGCAGCAGTGGACGGCGGCGGCAGTCGCGGGC
>NC_057802.1:137950313-137958579 GCF_018294505.1 Triticum aestivum
GACGTGGTCCAGGCGGCGGCGTCGATGTCCATGGGTGGCGGGGTCATGGTTCGTTCCCCGATCCAGATTTGGATCCGGGAGGGAGAGAGAGCGACGTGGGGGTGAGTGGGGGCGAGTGGGGGTTAGGGTTTCGATACCCTGGGGGATAAGGGAGTGCGGGGGGTGGGGGGGTTGGGCCTTTGCCTAGTTGGGTTGGCCAGCTGGGCCACGGTTGGCCCTGGGGTTTTTTATTTTTCTTTTGTCCTATTTTATTTCTTTTCTTTTTATTTATTTTATTTTACTGTTTTCTCTAATTTCCAATATACCTTAGTTTTAGTAAAATATCAAAGTTGTACCTAATTTAGTATATGTAAATATGCCACAACCACATTTAACTTGGCACATAAAGTAAAATAGTTTGTGATGGTTTATTATTATAAAAGCTTTTAAATAATTGTTTTTCTGTTGTTTTATTCATCTTATAGTAGTTAAATATTTTATAAAGGTGTGGTTTCTCCATCATAATTACCTATGCAATATTTGGTTCACTCTGAACATTTTAGTTTTAAAATTTGAAAACTTTTATTGTTTGCTTGATTTTCAATTTGAATTTGAATCGGGTTCGAACTAACGCGAGATTAGCAACGGTAATCGAAGTGATGTGGCATCATTAGCAGAGGGTTACTGTAGCTTAATTATCCGGGTGTCAGAATTCTCCTCCACTACAAGAAATCTCGTCCCGAGATTTAAGAGGGGAAGTGAGGGGGGAGGAATTTGGTTACGAAATTCAAACGAGTTTTCTCGATTTTGGTTGCTCTTCTTGAAGCGGTCGATCCACTACGTTGATGTCTTCATTTCTCTGCTTCAGGTCATCATGATGAAGTAGGCATCCTTTCTTCGGGATCTTCATCGTGCTTACAAGTAGGTAACGGGGCAGATCGGCAACGACAGAATGCTATAAGGGTAATAATCTGGGATTAACCCATGAATGAGCATATGAGTACCTCTCGAGTTGAACAAATAAAACACATCGAGAGTAAAGTTCGAAGGTATGATAAGAAGTTTCAAGCAGCCAGGCAATCGTTCAATGCCTAGTCAGAAGGTGAAAGGGTTTCAAAGCAACGGAATAATTATTGTGTCCGATGCCAGAATTGATGGTCTCATCGGAAGGTGGCTCATGAATTACATACGAGTCCACGCAGGAGGAATAACTTTGGGAACAGGGGGTGTACAGGAGAGTCAGATTTCGATCATGTAGAACTGTGGGTTATGGGCCCACCATGTGGGTTAAAAGTAGGAAGAGCGGTGACGTCTTGCACGATCATGTAAGAAAGGCATGTCAGAGGGTAGCCTGTCAGTTATGTTGGCAACAACGTCGGTACCAAGGGCGAGAGACGAAGAGAACCCTTTTCCTGCTCGTTGAACAAGGCGGACCATTAGGCAAAGTTCTCGTCCATCGGTGGATACCGGAATGTCATCAACAATAGTAACAGGTTCTTACTGACAGAGTTGTATACCGAGGTGCTTACAAAAGCAGTGACTTATTACTGCTTAGATCATATAAACCTCAAGAAGGTTAAACAAAACAATGGAAAGGAAAATGTGATTATCAGATTAAACAGAACAATGGAAAGAAAAAATGTGTTTAAACACATAATTCAGGGGTATAACCTTCCCAAGGACAAGCAGAGCATGATACCCATGACAGGATATAATTGTAGAAAACCCTTTAGGAAAGGGGAGAGAAATTTCATGACATTACCCATACAACGATGTTTGGATAATTTGATTAAGAAAATTTAGCATTGTGCTTCAAGTGTTCTTATTGATGTTAGGAGTACCACATACATGCTTCGAGATAGCATTGACATGGTCTTCAAGCAAAGGTCGGACTTCGGATCACGAAGGATCCATCAGGATAAACTTATTAAACAAGGCATTCAATTTCCTCATGGAAAAATGGTTAACCTTGTTAAAAAGGAAACTATAACACTAGGTCCTCCAGTCATGTGTGCTAGGCATGACATCACCTTACCGGGTCATATGAGGATCAATGTTATAACTCTTGAAAATATGTTCCAACCATCATATCTGACCGAGATTCAGATCGGATTGGTGTCCAGATACCTCAGACATGGGATGCCTGAGAAGAAAAGGTGCAACGCAATTTGACGAGATGACATTGTAAGATTCTCGGGGAAATGAACTATGAAAGCGAGTTTCGAAACAAGAGTTCATCATTAAACCAAGGAGAGGGTGAGGAGGTGGCTGATGGACTCAGCGACAATCCATTGAGATTTCCAAAAGATGGATTTCCACGATTATATGAACAAGGAGATAACCTTTGTCAGATCAAATGATATAATGAGGTATGCTCGAGGAAAACATACATAATTAAACATTGGTTGAAAGGTGCACCCTAAATATGGGCTTAGGTAGCATGATCGAGGGTAGAATGGTGTTTCAATAACCAATGGTCTAAGACTGAACTGTAGACCATTAACTTCAAAGCAATAAGGTTGCTAGAAATACAGAATCCAAGCAGCACCGTTCACTTGTTGATATTCCCGGTTAGTCAATACGGGGACCAAGAAAGAATGGTGCTTGTGAGAAGTATCACTATACCAAGAATTATTAAGAGGTGGAGCAATCCTTGCAACATCCTTGACATAAAGGATAGTAATACTTCAAGGTAGAACATAATACAAACTAGATAGCAAGTTGCATCCATAACATGAACAATTTTGTGATGAAAGGAAGGTAAATATGTTGTCGATGGTAACTCAAATTACCAAGGGACGAGGATGGCACTTACCATCATGAATTTGATTGATATCCTGGAAGAGCTCAGAATGTTGATGATGATCACGACACATTTGTCGAGAGATTGCCTGAAGATGTAATCAATCGGCAATGACATCAAGTCAAAGGAATGATGAAGCGAAAGGTTATTGGAACCTCGGGTATGGCACAAACTTGAAACCAAGCTTGCGGTTCAAGGCCAAATGATATGATGAGGAAGATCGATGTAAGCTTAGCTCATCATCGAAAATTGTGCTCCGGGAAGAAGGACCAGGTAACACAGTTAAAATTTAGCACGATAAGGATATAGCCAATCAGGCTAGGAATGACTTGAAGGATTATTAAACTCATAAGCAACCAAAATTACTTAAGTTATCGTATCGGAGCGCGGAATCGATTCACTTATCGATGTTCTCGGTTGACGACAACCCAGAACCCGTGGAGTCACTATGACAGGGAAGGTACTACTTCATCAGAAATTCATAAGATATATCCTCGAGATACCATGGGGTAATACAAGAAGGCAGATCAAAATAGAGGTTGGGCAGGCATATTGATCTGCAGAAGGCAAGTACTCTAACTTGTACGAGAAATGGAATCAAGAAGAAAATATGGTCGGAATCACGGTTGCAAAAGACCAATTCCCATATATAAGATGAACTTATACCAAAGAGGGTTTAAGAGAAGCATCCATGATAAGATCAGCATTGTGTCCATGGGCATGAACGCAAGGTTCAAGGTCGACTCCCACTTCTCCAATACACAACTTCTCATTTACTGCTCTCAGTTAAGAATGTTTAGAGTATGAAAGTTTAACCGGATTCACACAAATTAAGGAAGGTATATGTTCAACCCATCGGGGCATCTTAGAAACATATACCACAACTCCAGGAGTAATTCATACAAGCTCGAAAGCAGCACATGGTTGAGAAAGCAGAGGATACAATTTACCCAAGGCACATGGTTGAGAAAGCAGCACATTATGTATCTGAGGACGATGTTAGATAAAATCCAACAAAGTATCTCATGGTCCATAACAGTGTTAATGTGAGTACCGGCACAATCAAAGGAAGAAAAAATGCAAAGGCACTGGATTATAGAAACAACTGACTAATTCAAAGTTTAGATGCAAAGGAATTTATGATTTCCAAATCAAGGCATCAGAAGCAAACACTCTGATTAATGATGGATAACTTGAGTAAGCTTAGCGGTACAAACGACGACAATTTGATTGGTCGAGATCCAGCTCAGGTTAAATATGACGTCTGAGCCGGAAGGATGAATTCTAGTTTTCAACTGATGATTGCGACCATTCACAAACATATCGAATCAATGGACTCAAAATGATAAACACAAAGGATGACAGTAAGATTACTAGACTTATGGTATTAACCATAATGCAAGCAAGCAAGAAATTCAAGAACAATAGGCTGTTGAGGATTTTCAGAAGAACGAATGGTATTACGAAGACTTTTGTGAAATACATGAATCAACTGGGGATGAGTGGATACTCGATAGGTGCAAGAAATTATCCATAGGGGTATTCAGGTGACAAGGAACTGCAAGGCAGTAAGCTCAAAGGATTCTCGGAACAACGGAGAGCAGTTCAGGGCATCTTGTAATAACAAGATCAATGGGATTGAATGTAAGAACGGCAGGTGTATGCAGTTATCAATAAGGATATAACAGTGGTAGGAAATTTGCAAAGGCGATGGGTACAAGTGTCTCGGGAGAACATCGTAGAGTAACCTCGGAATCTTCTGGTGCAGCAGACGATCATCGGTAATAAGGTGCTCTCCGGGTAAAAGTGATCACGAGATCCTAATGTTTGATCTAGCAAAATTCATTTAACCCGAATAGAAGGGAGATCAGAATTCCAGAGTAAAACGAGGAATAAAAGATCCTAATACCACCCAATGGCGATGTGGGCCCGTACAACACACAGCCATGTTAGTAAAAGTTTTGCAATGACTAGACTCGACTTCGGCCAAGGAGTGTGGTAGGGGGATTCCTACATGCGGTACACTAATCATACACGCAAATATGTACGATCAAGATCAGGGACTCACGGGAAGATATCACAACACAACTCTAAAAGTAAAATAGGTCATACAAGCATCATAATACAAGCCAGGGGCCTCGAGGACTCAAATACAAGTGCTCGATCATAGACGATTCAGCGGAAGCAACAATATCTGAGTACAAACATAAGTTAAACAAGTTTGCCTTAAGAAGGCTAGCACAAACTGGGATACAGATCGAAAAAGGCGCAGGCCTCCTGCCTGGGATCCTCCTAAACTACTCCTTGTCGGCGGCGGCGGCCTCCACGTAGTAGTAGGCACCCACGGTGTAGTAGGAGTCGTCGTCGACGGTGGCGTCTGGCTCCTGGGCTCCAGCATCTGGTTGCGACAACCGAGAAGAATGGAAAGGGGGAAAAGAGGGAGAAAAGCAACCGTGAGTACTCATCCAAAGTACTCGCAACCAAGGATCTACACTACATATGCATGGGTATCAGTGTAAAGGGGCAATATCGGTGGACTGAACTGCACAATGCCAGAATAAGAGGGGGATAGCTAGTCCGGTTGAAGACTACGCTTCTGGCGGCCTCCACCTTGCAGCATGTAGAAGAGAGTAGATGGTAAGTTCACCAAGCATCATCGCATAGCATAATCCTACCCTGCGATCCTTCCCTCGTCGCCCTATGTGAGAGCGATCACCGGGTTATATCTGGCACTTGGAAGGGTGTGTTTTATTAAGTATCCGGTTCTAGTTGGCATAAGGTCAAGGTACAACTCCGGGTCGTCCTGTTACCGAGGATCACGGCTATTCGAACAGATAAACTTCCCTGCAGGGGTGCACCACATTACCCAACACGCTCGATCCCTCTGGTCGGACACACTTTCTTGGGTCATGCCCGGCCTCGAAAGATCAACACGTCGCAGCCCCACCTAGGCACAACAGAGAGGTCAGCACGCCGGTCTAAATCCTAAGCGCGCAGGGGTCTGGGCCCATCGCCCATTGCACACCTGCATGTTGCGTACGCGGCCGTAAGCAGACCTAGCCTCCCTAATACAAGAGCAGGCGTTCTAGTCCAATCCGGCGCGCGCCACTCAATCGCTGACGTCAAGAAGGCTTCGGCTGATACCACGACGTCGAGTGCCCATAACTGTTCCCGCGTAGTTGGTTAGTGCGTATAGGCCAGTGGCCAGACTCAGATCAAATACCAAGATCTCGTTAAGCGTATTATTTTAAGTAACCGCGGACGCCGACCAGGGCCAGACCCACCTCTCACCTAGGTGGTCTCAACCTGCCCTGTCGCTCCACCACAAAGTAACAGTCGGGGCCGTCGGTAACCCAGGCCCACCTCTATCGGGATGGAGCCACCTGTCCTTTCGGCCCCCACATCGGAATCACTTGTGGGTACTCTACGAGCCGACCTGACTTTAGTCACCACATGTGTCATATAATGTATACAAGTATAAACCCGTGGTCACCTCCCGAGTGATCACGGCCCGGTAATATAGCATGGCAGACGGACAAGAATGTAGGGCCGCTGATGGAATACTAGCATCCTATACTAAGCATTTAGGATTGTAGGTAAGGGTAACAACTGTAGCAACAATGATAGGCTATGCAATAGAATAGGATTAACCGAAAGCAGTAACATGCTACACTACTCTAATGCAAGCAGCAGAGAGAAGGAATAGGCGATATCTGGTGATCAGGGGGGCTTGCCTGGAAGCTCAGCCGAGAAGGAGGGGTCGTCAACACCGTAGTCGTACTGGGTAGCAGCTCAACCCGGCAATCCGACCCATGGGTGGCCGCGCCCATGGGCACCCGACCCGAATGGGTAGGGTATGGGTCACCATATTCACCCATGGGTAAACCCGATTAGTCATGGGTAGGGTATGGGCATAATGTTTTGCCCGTGGGTCACCTGATGGGTCACCCGATTAATATTAGTGATTAAAATATTATATTGTGTGTGGAAGTTTTGGTGAAGATACTTTCTAATTATAATTTCTTTAGAACCACTCAATGCTGCCAGTAGCTATGCATGTAACACAGCAGCCGAGAGCTTTTTTCCTACCGATGGCAAGTTGAACGCACGACTGCTATGCCAACAGCCCAAACAAGCTCGGCCCTGAATCATTTCTGTCATGCACACAACACACATATATCTATGATGGGCCAAGTCCTCAAAACAAATGATGGGCCTAAACGTAGATATGCAGCCACACGGGCACCGGCAAAAGTGGGCAGACGTAGGTAATTTTAGTACCACCTCGCCTAGCCGAAGAGAAGTGCAGCTTCGGCATCACTATAAAGGTTGCAGGTGGACGCCTAGTTTCCTTACACTCCCCCATGTAAGTATAGTGCGTACCTGAGGTTGGTTTGCCACTATAAAATTAGTATTGTGAGTGAAAATTGAAACAAATATAATAATTTTAGTACTGCCCGATGGGTGCCCGATTAGGTCGGGTAACCCGATAGGTTCGGGCATGGGTCTTAGATCCTACCCATAGGTAGGGTCGTGGGCGCAAGCTTGACCTGATAGAGGGTTCGGGCATGCGTTTGTTTGAGGTTAACCCGGGCAAACCCGACCCGACTGCCAGGTTGAGTAGCAGCGGCGTCGGTCTCGGTGTCTAGCGGGGGAAGAAACAATAAATATAATGCAAACATATGCATGACATGACGCGGTGCTAGGTGTGCCCTAACGCGGTGATACCGGCGAAGGGGGGAAACATCCGGGAAAGTATTCTCGGTGTTCCGCGTTTTCGGACAGATGAACCAGAGGGGGAAAGTTGTGTGTTTGCTATGCTAGGGATGTGTGGCGGACGAACGGGCTGCGTATCCGGATTCGTCTCGTCGTTCTGAGCAACTTTCATGTACAAAGTATTTTTATCCGAGTTACGGATTATTTTATATCATTTTTTAAAGTTTTTATTCATTTTCTAATTTTTCAAGTTTTAATGTTAATTCAAAATTAAAAGAATAAAATGCTACGGGTACCTAGAGTTGTACCCAACAGAATGTATGTGTGGCTTGCAGGTGGGGTCAAGGGGGTCTGGTCAGCATTTGACCAGTCAACTGTTGACTAGTCAACACGGTCAAACAGGACCCACCTGTCATGGACTAGGTCAACCCAGTCAACAGTTTGACTGGTCAAACTGGACAGGGGACCCACATGTCATTGACTCACAACTAATTAGCCTAGTTAATTAGTTTAATTAACATATTAATTAGGTTAATTAAACATAATTAATTAAGTTAATTAATTAATTCCGTTAATTAATTAAATAATTATTTAATATTTTTATTTATTATTATTTTTTTAAATCCTTTTTTAATAAACGTTCTAGGGGCTGGGCCCCACGTGTCATTCGCCCAAGGGGCCGATGCGGGTTAGCGGGCGCTGGGTGCGGGCGCGTGCCCGAGAGGGCGCGGGGCACGCACGACGCACGCCGGCGGGGCGCGGGCGACT
>NC_057802.1:137959068-137973506 GCF_018294505.1 Triticum aestivum
CGGCCAGCAGCGCGGGACGGCGGCGGTGGTGGCTGCAGGAGGCCAGCGGCAGGGTTGGGGCGCGACGGGCGCGGTCCGGCGCAGTTCGGCGGAGGTGGATGTGGCCTGGACAAGGCCGGAGAAGGCGGTGCGGGTGCGGGGTGCGCAAGGGGACCATGGGCGTGGCGACGAACGGCAGCACGGGGCAGCGCAGGCGAGGGGCGAGCAGGTGCGGCACACAGCAGGGAGCGGTAGCCAGCAGGGTAGCAGTAGGCCGTGGCGAACGCGAGCGGAGGCGGGCGCGTCGAGCACAACATGGGTGGCACGGGCGAGCGTGGACATGCGAGAGCGGCGGCTGGAGCGGGCGCGGTCACGACGACGAGTGGTCCAGCGTGCGTCTGCGGTTGGAGCGAGCGGACGCCGGCAGCGAGCAACATGGCGAGGTGGTCGCGAGCGGCGGCGAAGGGGGTAGGGCGGCGGTCATGGATGACGGCGTTAGCAAGCGGGGCTGACGCGTGGAGAGGGCGGCCCGGGGTGCGGGCGACACGCGGGTGCGACGGGTGCGCGGTGAGCGGGGGGGAGCGGAGGGAGGCAGGGCCTCACCGCGGGGCGTAGGGCACAGGGCAGTGGTGCTCGAGGTGGGGGACGGGGACGACGCACGCAGGGGAGGCAGTCCGGCGAGGGGGCGTTCTGGCGAGGCGGCTCCGACGTGGTCCAGGCGGCGGCGTCGATGTCCAGGGGCGGTGGGTTCGTGGTTCGTCCCCCGATCCAGATCTGGATCGGGGAGGGAGAGAGAGTGACGTGGTGGTGAGTGGGAGCGAGTGGGAGTGGTGGGGGTTAGGGTTTCGGTGCCCAGGGGGATAAGGGAGTGCGGGGGGGGGTGGGGGCGGCTAGGCCTTTGCCCAGTTGGGCTGGCCAGCTGGGCCACGGTTGGCCTTGGGGGTTTTTAGTTTTTCTTTTGTTCTATTTTATTTTTTTTTCTTTTTATTTTTTTCTTTTACTGTTTTCTCTAATTTCCAATATACCTTAGTTTTATTAAAATATCAAAGTTGTACCTGATTTAGTATATGTAAATATGCCACAACCACATTTAACTTGGCACATAAAGTAAAATAGTTTGTGATGGTTTATTATTATAAAAGCTTTTAAATAATTGTTTTTGTTGTTGTTTTATTCATCTTATAGTAGTTAAATATTTTATAAAGGTGTGGTTTCTCCACCATAAGTACCTATGCAATATTTGGTTCACTCCGAACATTTTAGTTTTAAAATTTGAAAACTTATATTGTTTGCTTGATTTTGAATTTGAATCGGTTTCGAACTAACGCGAGATTAGCAACAGTAATTGAAGTGACGTGGCATCATTAGCAGAGGGTTGTTGTAGCTTAATTATCCGGGCGTCACAGATTCGGTTCTATATCAACCACAATATTTTCCACCATGTTGCAAATGGCACAAATACTTATGAGATGTGGCAAAAGTTGGAGTCTATGTATGAGAGGAAGACATCAATGAACAAAGCCTCGGTGATCAAAAGACTTGCAAAGCTTGAGAACCGAGATGGCACAAGTGTGATTGAGCACTTGAATGTCTTCCAATGGCATATAAATCAACTTTCAGCCATGAAGATCAACTTTGAGGATGTGGTGCAAGCATTGTTGCTGCTGAGTTCCATGCCTGATAGTTGGAACACGCTTGTTGTGTCACTTAGCAATTCAGCTCCGGATGGGAAGCTGACTTTGGAGATGGTGAAGAACAGTATGCTGAATGAAGAAGGCGGAAAGAAGGAAAAGGGTGATGCCTCTTCTTCTAATGCGTATGTGGCTAAAACCCATGGGAAGAATGAGAACCGTGGACGCAGCAATACAAGATTTCAGCAAGGCAAAAGCAAATCCAGGGGGAGATCAAAGTCAAAACAGAGAAAAGATATTACTTGCTTTCATTGTGGCAATCCGGGACACATAAAGAGCGAGTGCAGGAAGTACAAAAGAGAGCTTGCAGAGGGGAAACTCACAAAGAAAACCGATCAAAAGGCTGAGAGCAGTTCAGCCATGACCGCAACAGATGAAGACTATCTAGTCACTGAAGATGAAGATTGGTATAGTGATGTTCGTGATGATGCCATGAGTTGGGTTGTGCATTCAGGTGCGTCCATCCACATCACATCACACAAGGAGTATTTCACATCTTACACTAGTGGTGTCACTGGCCAAGTGAGGATGGGAAATAGTGGTTCGTCAGCAATTGTTCGCAAGGGCTCTATATGCATTGAAACAAATACAGGTTGCAGATTGTATTGGGGAACGTAGTAATTTCAAAAAAAATCCTACGCACACGCAAGATCATGGTGATGCATAGCAACGAGAGGGGAGAGTGTGTCCACGTACCCTCGTAGACCGAAAGCGGAAGCGTTAGCACAACGCGATTGATGTAGTCGTACGTCTTCACGATCCGACCGATCAAGCACCGAACGCACGGCACCTCCGAGTTCTGCACACGTTCAACTCGATGACGTCCCTCGAACTCCGATCCAGCCGAGTGTTGAGGGAGAGTTTCGTCAGCACGACGGCGTGGTGACGATGATGATGTTCTACCAACGCAAGGCTTCGCCTAAGCACCGCTACGATATTATCGAGGTGGATTATGGTGGAGGGGGGCACCGCACACGGCTAAGAGATCAATGATCAATTGTTGGGTCTATGGGGTGCCCCCCTCCTCCGTATATAAAGGGGGAGAGGACGATAGGGCCGGCCAAGGGGGGTGGCGCGCCCTAGGAGGGGGAAAGCTACTACAAGTAGGTTTGCCCCTCCCTTTCCTAGTCCAAGAAGGAGGGGGAAGGAAGGAGTGGGAGAGGGGAAAGGCAAGGGGGGCGCCGCCCCCCCCCCCTTCCTTGTCCTATTCGGACTCAAGGGGAGGGGGCGCGCCTCTTGCCCTGGACGGCCCCTCTCTCTTTCCACTAGGGCCCAACAAGGCCCATTAGTTCCCGGGGGGGTCCGGTACCCCCGGTACTCCGATAAATGTCCGGAACCTTCCGGAACCTTTCTGGTGTCCAAACATAGTCGTCCAATATATCGATCTTTATGTCTCGACCATTTGGAGACCCCTCATCATGTCCGTGATCACATCCGGGACTCCTAACTACCTTTGGTACATCAAAATACATAAACTCATAATATAACCGTCATCGAACTTTAAGCGTGCGGACCCTACGGGTTCGAGAACTATGTAGACATGACCGAGACACGTCTCCGGTCAATAACCAATAGCGGAACCTGGATGCTCATATTGGGTCCCACATATTCTACGAAGATCTTTATTGGTCAAACCGCATAACAACATACGTTGTTCCCTTTGTCATCGGTATGTTACTTGCCCGAGATTCGATCGTCGGTATCTCAATACCTAGTTCAATCTTGTTACCGGCAAGTCTCTTTACTCGTTCCGTAATGCATCATCCCGCAACTAACTCATTAGTCACATTGCTTGCAAGGCTTATAGTGATGTGCATTACCGAGAGGGCCCAGAGATACCTCTCTGACAATCGGAGTGACAAATCCTAATCTCGAAATACGCAAACCCAACAAGTACCTTTGGAGACACCTGTAGAGCACCTTTATAATCACCCATTTACGTTGTGACGTTTGGTAGCACACAAAGTGTTCCTCCGGTAAACGGGAGTTGCATAATCTCATAGTCATAGGAACATGTATAAGTCATGAAGAAAGCAATAGCAACATACTAAACGATCAAGTGCTAAGAGAACGGAATGGGTCAAGTCAATCACATCATTCTCTAATGATGTGATCCCGTTAATCAAATGACAACTCATGTCTATGGCAAGGAAACTTAACCATCTTTGATTCAACGAGCTAGTCAAGTAGAGGCATACTAGTGACACTCTGTTTGTCTATGTATTCACACATGTATTATGTTTCCGATTAATACAATTCTAGCATGAATAATAAACATTTATCATGATATAAGGAAATAAATAATAACTTTATTATTGCATCTAGGGCATATTTCCTTCAGATTGGTGGTCGATGATGTGAGGCATGTTCCCGACATAAGGCTGGATTTGTCGTCAGTGGGCAGGCTTGATGATATCAAACATCCTAGTTATTTTGGTGAAGGAAAATGGAAGCTCACCAAAGGCTCTTTGATTGCGGCTCGAGGAAGTAAGCAAGGTAATCTCTATGTGACTAAAACCAAGTTGTGCAATGAGGTGTTGAACATTGCTGAAAAAGACACTTCGATTGAATTGTGGCACAAGAGGCTTGGGCATATGAGTGAGAAGGGCATGCATGCTCTTGCTCGCATGAATTACCTCCCTGAGTTGAAAGGTGTATCCTTGAAACCCTGTGCACATTGTTTTGCTGGCGAACAACATAGGGTTGCATTTCGTACACTCCCTCCACATCGTGCAGAAAATGTTCTTGATATTGTGCACACTGATGTTTGCTCCACGACTGAAAAATCTCATGGTGGAGCATTATACTTTGTGACTTTTATTGATGACCATTCCAGAAAGGTTTTTGTGTATGTGCTGAAACACAAATACCAGACGCTTGAAGCCTTCAAGGAGTTCCATGCCAAGGTTGAAAGAGAAACTGGCAGGAAATTGAAGTGCGTAAGATCAGACAATGGTGGTGAATACAGAGGTCCTTTTGAAAGGTATTACAGAAATGTTGGCATCAGGCTTGAGAAGAGTCCACCAAAGACACCTCAGCTCAATGGTCTTGCAGAGAGAATGAACAGGACACTCACAGAGAGGGTCACAGCTATGCTCTCTCATGCTCATTTACCTAATTCTTTTTGGGCTGAAGCATTGATGAATGCTATGTATGTGGTTAACCTATCTCCCTCAGTTCCTCTTGCAGGTGATATTCCTTAGAGAGTTTGGTCAGGGAAGGAGGTATCATACAAGCACTTGAAGGTCTTTGGTTGCAGGGCATTTGTACATGTTCCAAGGGACGAGAGATCCAAGCTTGATCGCAAGACAAAGCAGTGCATCTACCTCAGCCAACCAAGTGAAGAGTTCGGCTACAGGTTGTGGGATCCAGCAAATAGGAAGATTGTGAGAAGCCGAGATGTGGTGTTCATTAAAGATGAAACAATAAAAGATATTGGGAAACCAGAGAAGCCAATGACCAGCACACCTCAGGTTGACTTGGACCCAATCTGTCCTCCTCTTGTGCATGACAATCATGGGGGAGATGATGACACTGAAGACAGTGGAGATGCAACTGATCAAGGCAGTACAAGTCAAAGTGGCGAGCAGCCATCAAGTGATGATGATGATGATGTTGGTAATGATGATGCCAATGAAAATCCACCTGATTCACCACCAGTGCAGCAGCAAAGAAGAAGTGAAAGAGTTCACATTCCTTCTTCTAAATATCCACCACATCAATATGTGTTGATGACAGATGCAGGTGAGCCCTCATGCTATGAGGAGGCAATGTCTGATGAGAACAAAGAAGAATGGTCAGAAGCCATGCAGGATGAGATGAATTCCCTGTATGAGAATGATACTTTTGAGTTGGTGAATCTGCCAAAGGGCAAGAAAGCACGCAAGAACAAGTGGGTGTACAGAGTGAAGACTAAAGAAAACACCTCACATCCAAGGTACAAGGCCAGATTGGTTGTGAAAGGATTCGGTCAGAAAAAGGGCATTGATTATGACGAGATATTCTCTCCGGTGGTCAAGATGTCTTCGATCCGAGTTGTGCTTGGCATGGCTGCCACCATGGACTTGGAAATTGAACAACTTGATGTGAAGACTGCATTCTTACATGGTGACCTAGAGGAGGAGATATACATGGAGCAGCCAGAGGGATTCATGGTTGCAGGCAAGGAGCACTTAGTTTGCAAATTGAAGAAGAGCTTGTATGGCTTGAAGCAAGCTCCTCAGCAGTGGTACAAGAAGTTTGAGTCTTTTATGACTGGGCTTGGTTACCATAAAGCACAACCTGATCATTGTGTCTTTATGAAGAGGTACACCGAGGGTGACTTCATTATTGTCTTGTTATATGTTGATGATATGCTGATTGTTGGAAATGGCACAAAGAGGATTGCTCTCCTCAAGAAGGCATTGAGTAAATCATTTGCCATGAAGGATTTAAGACCAGCTAAGCAAATACTTGGCATGAAGATCTCCCGTGATAGATCAAAGAAGCTGCTTTGGCTCTCACAGGAAAGATACATTGAGAAGGTACTTGAAAGGTTCAATATGAAAGATGCAAAATCTGTTATCTCTCCGCTTGCAGGCCATCACAAACTGACTTCAAAACAATGTCCTACAAGAAAGAAGGAGAAAGAAGAAATGAGGAAAGTACCTTACCAATCTGTTGTGGGCAGTTTGATGTATGCCATGATATGCACTAGGCCTGACATTGCCTATGCAGTTGGAGTTGTTAGCCGGTTCATGACAAATCCAGGTAAAACTCACTAGGAAGTAGTGAAGTGGATTCTTAGGTATCTCAAGGGTACTTCTACATCTTGTTTATGCTTTGAAAGCGGTGATCCTGTATTGCAGGGCTATACATATGCAGATTATGCAGGTGACAAGGATCGTAGGAAGTCCACATCCGGATACCTGATGACTTATGCAGGGGGAGCAGTGTCATGGCAATCAAGATTGCAGAAATGCGTTTCTACATCAACTACAGAAGCTCAGTACATTGCAGCAGTTGATGCTGGCAAGGAAGTTTTGTCGATGAAGAACTTCTTGCAAGAGCTCGGCATGAAGCAAGAGAAGTATGTTCTGTTTTGTGACAGTCAGAGTGCTATTCATCTTGCCAAGAATTCAAGCTATCACTCTCGAACCAAGCACATTGATGTGAGGTACCATTGGATTCAAGATGTCGTGAGTTCCAAGTTGCTGAAACTTGAGAAGATCCATACCGACGACAATGGTTCAGATATGATGACCAAGATATTGCCAAATGAGAAGCTACAAGCATGTTGCAAGGTAGCGGGCATGGCAGTGCCCCCCTCATGAGTCGGAGGGGGAGATTTGTTGAGATATCCTCCTCATGTGGGCTGTGAGGAGATGACCATTTAAGGCCTTTTAGGCAGCCCAAAGAGGTGCAGAAGCCCACTACCCATTAGGGTTATGACCTAGGGTCATTTTGGACTTTGCACATGAGTGGATGGGGATGCTTTACCCTCCATCCAGCAGCCACCATCAAGTGTGACGAAAATCAGTTCATCCTCCAAGGGAGAAGAGAGAAAACCATGAGAGCAAGGAAAGAAGAGGAAGATTGAAGGAAGAAGCAAAGGGAGCTCCTCCCCAAGGTTGTGATGGTCCAGATCCACTACCTTGACTCCTTCAACCTTCGGTTCCACCATCTTTGGTGAGATTGTTCCAATCCCTAGTTCTTGAGCCCCAAACCTTATTGTGTTCATCTAAGATTCAGAAATCTTGATGTATGAGATCCTCTAGTGCTGTCTAGAGAAGAACTTGTTGTATCCCACATTTGATAATAGTGGAATAGGATTTGGGTGGCTTCGGCCCGTGGTTTTTCCCCTCAAGTTGAGGCGTTTTCCACGTAAAAATCTGGTGCCTCTTTGTTGATGCTTGATGCTGTCCAAAAACTTACTCCTACCACAAGACACTTGGCTGAGGAGTGTCTTGCCTATTGAGTAACATTTTTTCTACCTCCATATATGTTGCTGCATATGTTTCCTTTCATGCTAAGCAACGGTCCTTGAGTTAGTACATGATGTGGTGCTGAGATTACTTGTTTCCGCTGCAGTTATCAGTTAACCACAAGTGTATTTGTGTGCTAATTTCCCAACAGACCTGAAAGGTACGCCCCAATTGATTATGTAGCTTTACCCAAATAACTAAAAAAACTAAGTAAAGGAGCAACAGAACATACAAATCTTACTAAATGACGATACCCACACCAAACTTATGTTTAGTTAATGTAGCTGAAGTTCTACAATTTTTGGCGGATTAACATACACGACATGATGTTCTTGTACATGACATCAACACACATAAGAATCTTACTACGTATACTAGGAAAATATCATCTATAGTTCAAAAAGCTTACAGTCCGCTTGCCTCCATGCCAAATAATCACGAATGGTCTTCATATTTGGATAGCATACAACTCACCCATCAAACTGTAGAGGCTCTCTCAACTCTTTACTTGAAAAGAAATATTTCCACTTCATCACGTACACAGATGTGAAGTAAGAAACACATGATGAGAGAATTTTGCTTTAATTATTGGTAGAGAAGTCAATATCATTAGATCTTATAACTGAATGGTTCAAACAGTTTTGGGTATGGAAATTATATCATAAATAAATCAGTGAAGAAGTGAACAAATCAAGTAAGGTACCTTTCTCGTCTTTCTGTCAAAAAAAAGTTTGCTCTTTGAAAACAAAACCGCAGATTATTGCCCAAGAAGACAGCCCGAGCAATTGAAAATAGCGTCTCCATTCACAATATTATTTGCATACAATTATTTTAACGTAAAATCTGCATGCAATTTTACAATTTAACTTTCATCAGAAGATGGTGTACAGGTTATACCTTCACTCGTCGCTAACACCATAAGCAAATAGTATGTCAGGAAATTTCTCAAGCATAGAGCTGGCACAAGCGTTCATCAATCTTAAAGCACTCTCCTCATTTGGTTTCTCGAAGGCGTGTATCTTCAAGAATCTAAAATATATATAACTGAAATTAATGGGCACGGGACAAAACAACAAAGATAAAGTATTTGTAGTCTGAAGAAACAGTAATTCCCAAGTAAAAAATCAAGGAAAAGACATTGGCACATGAACTAGATTAAGAACTTTCACATGGCCAAATGATTGATGAAGTTGCTTAACCACTCCTCTTTTTTTTGTCCTTTTTGAAGGAAGAAATGAACTGTACCGGTGAAAATGGCAGGCATTGACGCGGACGACGGTCCAGCTAGAGGCCCGGAGGTGAAGGTAGAACTCAAACTCCCTCTTCACATACTCATACTCGATATTGGCCATCACACATGCCACAAGACACCAGCTCTTTGTGCTACACCTACATAAAACTCTAGCAACTTAGGTGAAATCTGCATTGCATGTTTGGCACAAGCATTTTTGGATTTTACAGTTTTGCCGTCGTAAATGAGCTAATTTCTCTGGTGGTGACATTGTTAATGCTTTTTATTTTTCTATTATAGCAAGAGGTGATGTTAAACATGACAAAAAATAACCACATTTCCCTGCCCCGAAGACTGTTCTAGTGTTAACCAAAAGTAGAATAGCAACGGCATAGCAGAAAAAAATGACGTTAATTTTTTTTTGAGAAATCTCGCCACTTTATTGATTCAAGAGAATGTTCATAGGTACACGGTTTGGGTCGTGGGGGTTACCCAACCAAACATGTCTACCCAAGCCTAAGTTACAGGAAAATTTGGTAAGATTAAGCGCCTTAAAATTAAAGTTTCTACGCTCATGACTAAAACGACAAGAAGTAAAGCTAGCACTACGCTCCATTATTTCATGTATGATAGCTCCATGAGGCCCTCCTGTCCCGTTCAAAATTTCCTTCACCACACCTTGACAGTCTGATGCCACCATAATGTGTTGAAGAGCAAGATCCTCAGCAAGTGACAGCGCTTCTCTGCAAGCATAAGTTTCCAAGATAAGCGGGTCAGTGATTCCCCGGTAAACAACCGCCGAAGATCCCAGAAAAAGGCCATCGGAGTCCCTGCACACTGCTGCAACAGCTCACCCATGTCTGGACTTTGCCACTGCACCATCAGCATTGATCTTGGAGAAACCCGCTGCCAGAGCCAACCACCTATTAGCTTCAGCCTGGGGTGTCAAAGTAACAGGTGGTCGGGCCTCCAACTTAGCCAACTGATCCAGCTCAGAGATGAAGTTATTCACAAAAGAAGCCATTTGGTGAGGACTCTGGAAGATAGACTCGTAGACTGCCTTGCGGCGTGCATACCATATCGACCATAACGTCACAATCAACCGAGTGAAACTCGCCTGATCAAGAGTATCATACAGTTCAAAGATCCAGCACTTAGCACTCGAATTTTCATTGGCACTCATTGTAGCCACAAGGGACTCATCTGATAATGCCCAAATGCACCTAGACATCGTACAAGAGAGTAGTGCATGTCGCCAAGAATCCTCGACCCCGCATAGCGGACAGGAGTTGCGATCTGCCATGTTCCTCTTGTGCAACACATCAATTGTAGGCAGAGAATGACGAGCCAACCTCCAAACAAACACCCTCACCTTAGAAGGGACGTGGAGCTTCCATATTTTTGCCCAAGACTTCTCCTCCGTTGCAGTATTGGAAGCCCCGGACCGGCCCTTGAGCCAATCATCTTGCTGTAGTTTAGTTTTGACTAAAAATTTATATGCTGAACTCATAGAGAATTTACCCTTGCTATCCGGGTACCAAGCCCAAAAATCTTCCAAGTTCCTTGCGCACACTGGTATCTTGAGGATTGCATCCGCATCAAACCGAAGGAAAACCGATCGAATCAATGGTTCTTTCCATGTAGCAGCCGCTGGAAGGAGCAGTTCCGCAACTTTTCTAGGTGGTGAAGCTACCAGCGACGTTATAAGCCTCGGTACTGTTTCCTTCGGTATCCAGTTGTCTTCCCAAATATCTGTCGTCTGACCATTGCCAATTCGCCGAATGAGCCCTTGCTTAAGCACATCTCGGCCCTCCAGTATAGCGCGCCAAATCTGCGATGGTCGAGCCCCCAACTCCGCCTCAAGAAGTGACTTTTCTGGGAAATAAGAGGCTTTCAGGATTCGAGCACTTAAAGTCTCATGTTCCTGCAAGATACGCCATGCTTGCCTTGCGAATAGCGCCAAATTGAACAGCTCTAGGTCTCTGAATCCAAGACCTCCCAAGTGTTTTGGTCTAGTCATCACATCCCATGAGACCCAAGCTGGCTTACGCTCTCCCTTCTTGCAACCCCACCAAAATTTGCGAATAATGGACTTTAAGTGATCACACAAGCCTCGAGGTAGTTTAAAGCAAGACATCGAGAAGACCGGGATTGCTTGGGCGACAGATTTGATGAGCACCTCTTTGCCTCCACATGATAAGCATTTACTCATCCACCCCTTCACCTTATTTCAGACTCGGTCACTCAAATATTTAAAAGTGCCCTTCTTAAAGTGACCAACATCCGTCAGCAATCCCAAATACTTATCACTCAATGTTCATTAGGAACATGCAAGAAACCCTTGACTGCATTGCGTACTATCTCCGGTGTCCCTCTACTGAAGAAAATAGATGACTTGTCCCTATTAACTCTCTGCCCCGACGCCAAGCAATATGCATCCAATAGGTTTGATACTGATTCTGCTCCATTAATACTCGCCCTGAAGAACATCAGGCTATCATCCGCGAATAGAAGGTGGTTCACCGGCGGAGCCGTTGGGGCCACCTTAATGCCGCCGAGCTGGGATGACTGATTTTGGGGTTTTAAAAGGCACGAAAGGCCCTCCGCTGCCAACAAGAAGAGATACGGAGAGATAGGATCTCCCTGACGAATACCTCATGAAGGTCTAAACTCCTCTGATTTAACTCCATTAAACATAACTGTGAAGGAAACCGAGCTCACCATGTTCATAATTATATTAACCCATGATGTGGCAAACCCCAGTTTCTGCATGATTGCCCTGAGATACTCCCACTCAACTCTGTCATAAGCCTTCATCATGTCGAGTTTTAGTGCACAGTAACTATTGTTCTTTGACTTGTTTCTTTTCATAAAATGAAGACACTCATATGCAGATATGATGTTATCTGTGATGAGCCTGCCTGGGACAAAAGCTGACTGCTCCTCAGATATAATGTCAGGAAGAATCACTTTGAGACGATTAGCAAGCACTTTTGAGGCAATCTTGTAAAAAACATTGCATAAACTAACGGGTCTGAACTGTGTCAAAAGAGTGGGATTTGGTACCTTTGGGATCAAGACTAGCATTGTATCATTTAAACACTCCGGGCTCTCCTCTCCCTGAACAATGCTCAGGACCGCCCTAGTCACTGCCTCACCACAAATGTCCCAGTGCCTCTGAAAGAAATGTGCAGGATAACCATCTGGGCCTGGCGACTTAGTTGGAAACACCTAGAATAGGGACTCCTTCACTTCCTTCTCCATAAACGGGGCTGTCAGAATAGCATTCATCTCGCCTGTTACCTTAGTCGGGACGTGTTGGAGCTCCTCATTCATCCCCTGCACGCCCTCGGAAGTGTAAAGATTTTTGTAGAACTGTAGGGCAAGCTGTTGCATCTCTGTAGGATCATCCGTGAGCTGACCATCCGCCCGCTGCAGCGCCTTGATATGGTTCTTCCTTCTTCTCATAGATGCTCGCAAGTGGAAGTAGTGGGTGTTCCTGTCTCCCTCTGACAACCATTGGACCCTGGATCGTTGCCGCCACATCAATTATTCCTCACGCATATACAATTCTATAAGGCGATCATTTATCTTGATCTCGGCTCCGGATGGACCTGTCCTCTGTGCTACACTTCGCAGCCTCTCCAGCTCTTTCTTCAAAGTCCAAATTTCTCCTCTGACACTGCCAAAAGTTGCCTTTGACCAATCCCCCAGGTTATGTGCTAGCGCATCAAGCTTTGCCCGAACCTCACCAATTGTCAAGCTCGGTCCATTATCCCAAGCTGCCTGAACAGTCTGTTTTAGTTCAGCATGTGTGTCCCACATCACCTCGTAGCGGAACAATTTATCCTCTCTCCTCCTTGGAATATCCAACTGCACCAAAAGAGGTGAGTGATCTGAAGTGGCCGCCGTGAGGTGCTGGACCACAGCGTCCGGGAACTGATCGCACCATTGAACTGAGCCCAGAGCTCTATCTAGGCGAACCCTAGTATAAGACCCTCCTGACACTCTTTTTTCAAACGTCCATTTTGTTCCTTTATATCCAAGGTCTACAAGGCCACAAATGTCAACTGCATCTCTAAAACCTTGTATCTGAGATTGGCTTCTAGTACCGATCCCATCAAACTCATCATGCCTCAAAACTTCATTAAAATCTCCCATGCACAGCCAAGGAAGATCATGTAACGTTGATAGATTCTTCATCGTGTCCCAAGTATGGTGGCGTAGGTGGGTCTGTGCCTCTCCATAGAAACAAGATAGTCTCCACGCTTCACCACCAAGACCACAAAGTTTTACATCTATATGATACTTCGAGTAACCCAAATGCTCAATCTTTATTTCATTGTTCCAAAAAATAGCCAAACCTCCACTTCTACCGGAGGAATCAATAGCAAAAGAGTTGTTATATCCTAAAGTACTCGCTAGATTTTCAGCTCTAACTCCACTAATCTGAGTTTGCACAATACAAAGTACTCTAGGGGCAAACTTAATCGCGAGTTCGCGAAGCTCTTGAACTGTCGGGGCATTGCCAATCCTGCGACAGTTCCAACACAGGAGATTCATTGAGTCCGGCGATCCTCCCCTGAGGAGGTCGCCGATTTTGCTTCAATAGTTTTCTGGCCCGAGGGGGCCTTCTTCACACCCCCGTTGCCGCTTCTGTCCATCGCCTGTATTAGCTTCGATCTCTTCTGTTCCTGCTTTGGTGGAGGGCTGGGCGGCAGCTCCTCCACCCCACCTTTGGCCTTGACAACAAGCGCCAGCTCTGAGCCTGAGACGGGTTTTGGCTCAAGCTGGCCCTGTACCTCATTCGAAGAGCGCTTTCGGTTCAGATCGCCCTCCTCCATTTCAGTATCCTCATAAGAGGCTTCCTCCGATGCTTGGTCATCCCGTGGTGCTGCCTTTGCTATGTTTTTGGACTGCTGCTACTTACTGCTCCTCATTTTGGTCGCCCAACTGGTTGTGGCTGGAGCCCGCGGGTTCTTGAAAACCAGGGCCGAAGGAGGATGAACTCCATCTCCGTGTTCCTTGAACTGATGACCCATCATGCCACAAACCTGACACCAATCCGGTAGCCTTTCATATCTCACAGCAAAGATCTCATGTTCACCCCCACGAATGATGGATGTTGCCTTTTTCAGGGGGTACCGCACATCAAGCCTGGCCCTTACTCTGAAGAAATTTCCCTCGAAGTCAAAAGAGGAAGGTTCTGAGTCCACAAATTCCCCTAGTTTTGAAGCCAAAGCTTTAACCTTCCCATGATACGCCATCAGGAGGTCAATGATACGAGCCCAAACATCAAACGTGAAAAGTTCCACAGTCGATGGCTTAGTGAATCCATCATATGGAGCTATGATCACCGGGTTGCCCTTATAGTGCCACGGTCCACCCTGCGTCACCGTCTCCCAATCCCCCAGGCAATCAAATTTCATGATGAATAAATTATCCTCTAGGGTTTTGATCTTCACCTCCCTAGCCAGATCCCATGCAGCTCGCATCGTACGGAAGAACCCGTAGTTACTGAAATCTTTGTCCATGTGAACTCGCACCAAGATCATTCAACGGAGGTCCTCTTCC
>NC_057802.1:137973791-137987776 GCF_018294505.1 Triticum aestivum
TGACTAGGAGCGAGGCAAAGTGACGTGGCGGCCAGGTTTCGTGAGGGGAGCGATGTGGCGGCGAGGTGAGCTTTTTTCTTTCTTTTTTTTGAGAAGGGCGGCGAGCTGAGGTAGGTAATGATTTCGCACCACTAGGCCGTATCACCCACCATACCAAAGGCTCCGGGCCCTTCACCAGCACATTGGGCCTTAAGCAGGAGCCCACGACGTCAGACCAAATCTCATCTTTTCCAACTGCTCGATCCCTTCACCGCACCGCACGCATCACTTCCCCTGCTTCCTCCGACCAGATCGAGCTGCTGCTGTCCGCCCACGCCCACGGCCAACCCACGCACCACCGTCAGAGTGAGCTCCCCTGCATCCTCACGACCCCTCTTTCTGACACACTGGAGATTCATACAGTGAGAGAGAGAGTGCAGAGCAAGGCAGTGCGAGCAACCAGGCGGAGCAGAGCAGACGGGGAATTATTAGTGACGACAGCACTAGCAGAGCACAGACACCACGGCAGAGCTGATCAGAGCTGCTAATCTAGAAGAATGCAACAGCTGGGGGCCGCCACGCCCAGCACGAGAAGGCGCCTCACGGTGCCGAGGCGGTCTCCCGCGGCGGCGTCGGTGTGGGAGACGCGGATGGAGATGGACGAGGTGAAGGGCGGCGTCAAGGTCTTCAGCGAAGGCGCCGACGACGCCGACGAGGAGGGCATGCGGGTGTACAGCCGCCTGCGACGGAACCAAAGCGACGGCGGCGGCGCGGGCGCGGGCGCCGGGACGGCTGCGGCGGCCAAGAAGCGGAGGAACTGGAAGGCGTCGGAGCCGGTCACGGCGATCGGGGAGCTGCGCAAGTCGCGCTCCGACGCGGCGGCGACGGGGGCGGTGGCCAAGCGGGCGGTGGCGAGGGTCACCACGCCGGAGAAGAAGCTGGCGGCCGAGGTGAAGGAGGTGGTGGTGGTGGAGGTGGAAAAGGCGCCATTACCGCAACCCAAGGACATCGAAGAGGAGGCAGAGGAGGACCAGGAGGAGTGGGAGGAAGAGCTGGAAGCAGAAGAGGAGGAGGAGGAGAAGGAGGTGCTAGATCAGGATCAGACGGCCATTGACGAGGACGAAACTGATCAGGCGACAGCTCCGAATCAAGGCAAGAAATAAATTCGTCGATTGTTTCCGTCTGATTCCTTTCTTGATGAACCAATTTTGCAAATGCGATCTTGATTTGGCGTCATGCTGCAGAGGACGAACAAGATCTTGCGCCACCGACAAAAAGTGAGAGCAAATTCGGATTTTGCTTTTTTCCTTTTCGTTCTCGATTTGGCAATTCTTCTTGTGTTGTGATGGTGGGATTATCTGTGCAAGTGCAGGAGCGATCAGGCCTGTGGCAGCACCGACTGAAGATGAGAGAGCGGCCAATCCAGAGCCAGTGAAACTTGCTGCGGCCGTCAATCTCCGGTCGATGAACCCAGAGCCCATGACCCCTCCCGGTGAATTTCTCCTCCCTGGATGCAGAACGGTGCGAATTCATCTGAATTTTTAGTCCATTTTTCCTGACTTGCTTTCTCGGTCGTCCCAAAATTCAGTGAAGAAGAAGCCGACTCCGGTGGTAATCCACAGAACGGACCCAGAGCCGGCAAGAACTTCTCCAGGTAACTTTGTTGCGAATTTTCCAAGAGAAATTCGGAATGCAATTTGCATTTCCTGAGTTAATGTTAATCGGCTACTTCAAATAAGAGAAATTATTGGTGTTGTTCAGAGAAGAAAGCTTCGCCGGTAATCCGCCGACATTTCCCCAAGCAAGAGCCTGTGGATAATCCCCCTGGTGAGTCTCATTTGCCTGTTCGGCCGTTCATTCTCAGTTCTTGGTCTTCTTCTTATTTAGTGGTTTATCGTTGCATTTTTGTTGGTTTTAAAGAGGAAGAAGAGTATGAGGAGATCCAGGGCAGGCCGTCAGCTCTTAGCACAAGCAATCGAAGAATGCAGAACATTGGTTAGTGCTGTATTACGCGCTTTTTGTACCAGCTTGCCGCTTTTACTCTATTTTTTTCAGGTTAAAAAAAATAGATTTGATGGTTTTTTCTTTGTTTATTTTTGGCGCTGTCTTTTTCAGTGGATTTGGTAATGTGGAGAGATGTGTCAAAGTCTGCATTTGTGTTTGGATTCGGGACCTTTTCGCTCATCTCCTGCTCCTATGCCAAAGACCTAAACTTCAAGTAAGTTACTGCATTCTTACTCTTATCAAGCGGCAAAGAAATTAACAATTTAGCTGTAAATTATCTAAACATCCCTTTAAAATCTCTCAATCGCACAGCACAATAACAGCAGCTTCGTATCTAGGCCTGGTCTACCTTGGTCTAAGATTCCTTTGCAAGTCCTTACTCAACAGGTAATTAAAAAATCTCAAATCAGTTTACCTGCATAATCTTCCCCTGTGTACTATTAGTACTAATTAATCCACCTTTGTGTTGAAATGCTTCCAGAGGTGAGAGTGTGGAGTGTGATGATGAGACGAATAATGAGAGGTCCCACTACCTGGTTGGTGAGGAGGATGCCGTCTGGCTGCTGAGGCTTGTGCTGCCCTACGTCAACGAGGTGCTCCTGAACCTCCGGTCCCTCTTCTCCGGCGAGCCAGCGACCACCATGAAGGTAAAAACCAGAATGTACTACTACTACCAGCTAGCACCGGTAGCATAGTGCATGCATGCGTCTCTAGATTTGTACTGACAGAGCGACACATGTGCTGCAGCTGGCGCTGCTGCTGTTTGCAATGGCCCGGTGTGGTAACTTTGTCACCCTCTGGACCCTGGCCAAACTGGGTACGTATCCTTCTCTCTCTGTCTAGTCTTCTCTTCCCGTGGAGCATCTTCTGTGCTTCATTTCACCATGTAGCTAAGCTAAGTGAATATGGGCATTTTCTTAGAAAAATGCAGGTTACATTCTCTGGCGCACAGCCTAGCTTTAGTCGTATATGTGTGTTAGGACGGACCACAGGCATCAACTAGTGCTGCTGTTACTGACTTTTTTGTGCCTGTGATGTGATCCGTTGGTGGTTTTGCAGTGTTCTTTGGCATCTTCACCATTCCCAAGGTGTGCTCCTCCTACTCCACGCAGCTCGCCAGATATGGTAATAATATCTTCGCAGCGAAAGCTCTCCTTTTATATGTTAATAATATCTTCGCATTTTTCGACCAAAATGCCACGCACAAAGCAACTTACCTACCTCGCTGGAATGTTCCTCGCCGAATTTCAACCATTATTGGGATTAATTTGGTGTTATTGTATGCCTTACATTTTTCCATGGGGATGGCCGCTTTGGTTTTTAATATGATTGTGGTTGTTGGATCCAAGTTTTGTTCACTGCGACATGGTAGTACTACACATTTTTTACTGGTCCCCATGGTACAGTGGCAGCATGTGCGTAGGTAAAGGACTAGGTAAAATTAATGTGCAATGTAAATTGTGAGCAGGACAGAAGAATTTTATCACGATAGTAGTACTACACTACACTGAATATAAATTTTATCATCCGTGTGTATACCTACTACCAGTAGTACTCCGCTATAGCATCAGTAGTGTACTAGATTAATTACATCTTGTGCTGTCAGCATCCCTTATTCTGCCATATGGGTACTTGTGCTTGCATATGTAGTATTAGGTAAAAAAATAGTATAACAACCACAACTACTGGTAAAAGCATGCATTAGCTAATAAATTAAGAGGCGAGCTAGACCAAGGTTCATGGATGGGGTAGACAGTATACTGATTCGGTAACTTTTAGCTTTGGAGAAAATGTCCCGTCAAAAGGGAAAAGGTAAATTATGTAGGCCCAGAGGTAACTTTGCGTGGGAGAGGGAGCATGCCTGGTTATTTTCTCAACCTTTTGCACGTGGTGTATGTCGTTGATGCGGTGGCTCAAGCTACAAAGATATGAAAATTGCACGATAGATGCTGTACGCCTGTACTCCAGGTAGCCCCCACTTTGTCTACTTTTCTTCTTTCCTGGATAATTGCCCGTTGCAAACCGGGGCATCAATATTAACACCTGTGGTCTACCTGCCATATTAATGTGATTGGGTAAAAATAGATTTTATTTTATAAACACTTATTATTTGGTAAGAGATGGGCCAGTTGAGGCGGTTTTTAGAGAAAACCGGTGAAAAACAGAGATAAGGTAAAAAAACAGGGAGACTGGGAGAGTGAGGGGAAACATAAATAGGAAATGCTTTATTTTAAATTTATAAATTAAGTTTGACAACAGAACCTTACATCTTTTTTTAAATTTATAAATAGGACATGTTTTATTTTTAGTTGGAGAGAGTATGGAAAAGTGAAAAGAATCTCACCAACTGCTGACGTTGGTCTCATCAGTAGTGTTGTGTCTCATCATTGGTGTCGTTATGTGTTAATTTAGTGACTGAAAAACTTTGCCACATGTTACCGTTAATTAAAATAGTATTGATTTAGTTGCGTCAGCTTTTGCAACTGACAACGCAATTTAAATTTCTAGTGGTTTGGATATATGCACCCTTAGTTTAGTTGGTGCAGAGGGCGGGGTAATAAAACTTCGATCTTTTGAATAAAGCTTTGCTGTATCTTCTAAACTACATTGAACATAAACTCACTGATTGGCCACTGACTGAACCATTACTCAAATGACACGGGTCTTCAGGTGAGGAGTGGCTTATACTTCAACTTGTCAACCATCTGCAAAGCTAGACTCACAAAATGTTGGCCTCTCAAGTCTCAACTATGTTTTTTTGGGTAATGCATACATACTATCAGTACTGAAAGTTTCCTCCTAGCTTTGTCCTGTTTTTGCATGTGTAGTGTTGGCACTCAGATCCCATCCAAACAAACGTCCCCTCTCTAGATCTAATCCCCACCTTCCTTTGTGGCCCCTAGGGCCCCTGTTTGTTCACCAACTCTGACCAACAATAACAGTAATGAATCTATAGTAGTGCTAGCTGATCCTCTAAAATATTAGGTGTGTTATGAATGATGTTCTGTTGTTTTACCATAACCCACTTCTTCGGCTCCCAGAGGCACTGCCTGGAAGTGGATCCATCATGGAGTGCCGCAGATCTTCAGGCCAGCAGTTCATAGTTGTGTGACCTACTGTTTCATATGATGAAGTTGATTGTGATGATGAATGTTGCATCATAGATAGTTTAACGATTCTATCAGAGTCATCAAGTCCATTAGTGACTTCACTGATTTGTTAAGGTGGCAGATAGCTTGTCGCTGTCCAAACACATATATGTGCGCATAGTTTTTTTTACAATTCATATCTAGTTTTTTTTGTGCTCATCTTGTATTATCTTACCGAAAATTAGATTTTGGACAGATAACCATTCGGGCATATACAACAAAGAAGGTCGCTATACTGGCTAGATCTAGTAGTTGATGCCGTTGACTACCAACCATTTCATTAAGCCTAAGTTTTTTGTTTGCTTTCCAAATGAGAAAAAGTTTAGACGAAGATGAAGAAAAATATATCATGAAGTTCCATCGTTTCCCTAAGTGACACCAACTACATTAGTTCTATTGACCCAACTATACTTGTGTGCGGTAGTTTAAAAAAAAAATAAAAAACCTATACTTGTGTGCTTCATCCTGGTGGCCAATTATATCCGAATCTCCAAAATATGTAAGACACCAGGAACCATAAACCCATGGCGCCTAGTCCATCCTCAGAAAAGAAATAAAGAAAGAGGGAAACATCAGATGAAATTGAGGACATGTTCTAGAAATTAGCGTAATTTTACTTACTAAATTGCTTTGTTGTCCATGCATGCCAGGCAAGTTTTGGCTGGAGAGGTTCAGGGATGCATGGGAGTCTTGCTCCCACAAGAAGGCGGTTGTCGCAGCCGTCTTCACCCTCGTCTGGAATGTTTCCTCCACGGTGGCTCGTGTCTGGGCTGGTAATCTCTTCTACCCGCGCATGGCATGGCATCTTTGACAAGAACGTTAACCATGTATGTTTGACATGTTTGTGCAGTGTTCATGCTGGTGGTGGCGATGAAGTGCTACCAGCAGCGCATGATGGAGTTCGGCTGGAGCAGCTCGGTGGAGGAAGCCGCTGAGAACGATGAGCCGCAACAGCAGCAGGAGGAGTCTCCCGCTAAACCTGTCCAGACAGAGAAGGCACATGATCAAGGGTCACATGGCTTCGTGGCGCACCGGCGAATGCCGGTCTCCGGCGAGTTCGCCAGGGAGAGGCTGAGGGCGAGAGGCGGCATCCAGCCAAGGTGTTAGTTGTGTACACCGGACCTTGTGGTGTGGGTGTTCTCCTTATGTTGAAGAATTCGGTAGTGGCAAAAGCAATAATAAGATCGACCATGAAATAGTAATCACATCTATGAATTGTGAATGATGAACACTAGGTTTTTAGGGAACCACCAAACATTCTAGTCATTTGTTTCATGCGTCCGCTACAGGCAAAGGAGTCCGATGTCAGCCTAGGTTGTTTCCTCCTTTTGAAAATTCAAAATGTTCTGTAGTATCTCAAATTATCGGTGCGGTTAAAATTGCCTTTTCACCATTAAATTAAATTCGTCGCAACGAGATTTTCCAATGACCTTTTTTGTTAAAAATTATCAAAAGATTTAATGGAACATACTAATGGTAGGCCCCTCAAATTGTTGAGGAAACGTTAGACTTCTGATGCATTCCTCCTAGCCTAGATTTTCACAACATTTTCTGGATCAATGCCTACTTCTTGAACTTGAAATATCTGTATCCCTTCTTCAATAAGTGGAATGTTTCGCTTGAGCATCTACTTTGGCGCAAAAAGGCTAGGACGCGGGTTCTTGCAGAGGAAAGCTCAACCAATGTCAGATGCAAAGCCCCGCACCTTATTAAGATCATATTGACATCCTCCCCTAAAAAAAACGCCAGTTCTTTCCTACTCGGTCTATAGCTTGGTTTTAGAATCTTATTCTCCTCGGCCGCTTCCCATCTTCCTCTCAATCCTTAGCTTTTAAGGTATGGTTTACTACATTCGTCGATATTACTCCTTCTAGCTGGCTATTATCTCGCAGAATACTACTCCCTCCGTAAACTAATATAAGAGCGTTTAGAATACTAAAGTAGTGATCTAAATGCTCTTATATTAGTTTACAGAGGGAGTATTAACGTTGGGGAAAGCACCGCTCTCAACTCACCCGAAGGATGATAAGTAAAATCATTAGTACTTAACAGAGCGGTATCTAACCGAAAAGGGACACTTATTACAACTTTGTATTAGTACAAAGTTGAGACACTTATTTCGGGATGGAGGGAGTACATTGGAGGACATGGTTTAGAAAATTGAATCGGCGAGGCTGTCGGTTCAGGTTTTTACTGGTCGGACCACCGGTTCATTGGTTCATTTCCGACAAAAACCAGAATATTTAAGGCAATCATATCAAATGAATACATGTAATATTGGATGCAAACCATTAATAAATCACAAAGTGTTGTTGGCCTAGTTGGTTGGCTGCCTTGCCTCAAGGTTAACTGTTAAATTCCTTGTTTATGTATTCATTTTTGAATACTTCTCTGGTTTTTAAAGAAAAGACCAGTACAAGTTGAAAAAACCAGGCAAGGTTAACTGTTAAATTTCTTGTTTATAGATTCTATTTTGAATACTTTTCTGGTTTTTTACTAAAAGACCAGTACACGTTAAAAAACTGGGCAAGGCGCCGGTTCCTCGGTCCAGTCCGGTCTTTAAAAGTATGGTCTCCGGTCTCATTTTTATTTGAAGTATCAACACATTTGGAGTGTTTCTGTAGAGTACTAGACTTTCATCAAGAGCCTCTAACTTGTACGTAGCCGAAAAGATATCTCCGTCAGCTCCTAACCCTCGCTCTCAAGTCCCCATGAGGTTCTGGTCTGCCAGTCAAAGGCAAATCTGCCGTTTGAGACACGTTGCCCGTCTTGATGACGACATTAACGCATTACTCAAGTCACTAATCCATCAGATAAGATTATCCTGGAGCAGAAGTCCATTAATCTTAAATGAATTATAAGGTGCAAAATGCCGGGGTCAAGCTGTCAAATGTCATGAGTACTTAACATCAGTCTCAGCCTCTCCAAGTGCAAAGACTAATCCACACTGCTGGTATCATCATACTAGGCCCCAGCCCAAATTATAAACCCTCTGAAGGCCTGAAGCTGAAATTTGCTGGCGCTATCAAATAACAACTCCAGTTACCCTCTAAAGCTGTAAGACTGATGATGTAAGTTCAGTAAGATACAGTTTCCTTGAGACATGACTGAAGGCATCAGAGAGCTTGATGAGCTAACCTGTAATAAGCCGTGGGATGCCATATATACAGAGTTTACTTTACAAGGTCATCCTAGCCTCCTAATTTTGCACAACAAAGACAAAACCATGAAACGTCGCCTCAGACCATACGATAACAGTAGGGCATGGCGACGGGATAGGCGATATCATGTCAAATGACATCGAATCCTTTTTTTTTCTTTTGAAGATTGTTCGCTGCTTGTGCTTAGCTACAGAGAACTGGTACGCAGGTGCCATCCGGGGTCTGCGTCTCCTTCCAGATCCGGCCGGTGATCCTTAGCTTCAGCTCCTTCCGGTCGCCGCCCGAGAAGAACAATGCCATGTTCCTCTGGATTAGGAGACCATCGTGGCTGTCACGCACCTTCCGGTGGCTGTCACGCACGCTCCTGGGGGTGCCCTCCCATACCATCTTCCTGCCATTGGCGCCGACCTCGAGGCTGTAACTGTAGTTCCGCGCCTCATTCTCGTCTCCCATGAAACGCAGGAAGGCCATGTACACTGGTGCCATCCCAAGCTGGAAGGCCTCGAAGTGCAGGCAGAAGTACTGCCCGAAACAGTGAAACACCTGCTCAAAATATACCAAACAAATGCATCAAAAAGAGTAGATTTGAAATGTATATACAAGGTTACATTACTCATCGTATCAAGAACTACTCTGTATGAGGGATGATCTTGTATCCAGGTGTATTGCACTAAAGTTGGACAAGAGGAAACATTCTTGCTATAAATACTTACCGTTAGCATCCAGGTGGCATTTTCGACTTCTCTTGGGTTGGATTTGACGTATCTATGGTTGAATGTGCAGCCGCTGTGCATATCAACTTTGTGGTCATCCCTCAAATGGTTAACAAGGTAAGGAATATCACCAGTCACAGAACACTCAGAACCAGCATAGGGGCAACTGTATGGTCTAAAGCTGCACATCGCTTCATGCTTTATCTTGCTGTAGTATGGGAAGATCTCTGGGCAACCCAAGGAATAGTACTTACAGGGAAGCTCAAGCGATTCGGCTACTTTCTCCAGTGCCAAACACCTGATATCACCGAGCTCTTGTCGGCAAGTAGGGCAACGATTGTGTACCCTAGCTTTGCATGTGGAACACAGAGTATGTCCATTTTGGCACTGTAAATGCAGTTGCAGAGATTAGAGTCATGCCAAAAACCAGCACTACATAGGACATTTGATTCTTCAGTTCCACACAATTACATCCCTCCAACACACAGCCACATCTGATATTACCAATAATCTTCCCCATGTTTATTTTGATAACCACATATGTGATCCCAAATTGCTTACATATATTCAGCGTTGTACTCCCTCCGTCCCAAAATTCTTGTCTTAAATTTGTCTAGATACGAATGTATCTAATTCTAAAATGTGACGTGATACATCCGTATTTAGACAAATCTAAGACAAGAATTTTGGGACGGAGAGAGTACTTGCTTAAGGATCAAGATATCAATACTAGCATGAAAATCTTCCCTTTGCATCGCTACATACTACAATACATATGTTGATGGTTGAAATCAGAGTTAGATTTGCTACCAACTCACACGGTGATGACTGAAAATATAGTGTGTGTGTGTGTTTACAACTGACTGTGACTCCGCATATATCTGATTGATTTATTCTACACGACTATATTCTGGATCCACCAAATGAAATAAGCAGTTCGATTGCATATGATTAATGTAGGAATTTCTACCTCCAAGAGCAGTAATAGATTAGTTTCGTAGGCAATACTGATCCGACATTAAATATATCATCCAATGAAAGACCAAGATGTTACTTTTACCATTAGCTATGCAAAAGATAAGTTCATTGACCTGTACTCCACTTTATATCCTCCACTTAAGGGCTGATCACATATCCACAATCAAATCAAATACAGAAAATAAGATGGGACCAGAAAGCAAATAGTATAACGAGGTTTGAGATTGCCCAATTCCCTCAATTTATTAATCATATCACGCCAATTTCTGTTCAGGATTGTACCCCAATTTTTACAAGGTAGAAACTGTCTAATAGCATGCTTGTCTGCAAGACCCTAAATTCTAACCTTTTCTTAATCCTCTACATGGCAGGAAAGGATCACCGAAAATCCCAATGAACAAGAACAATGATATAATGATACAAGGAATACATATGCTATTTTCGTTTGATTACGGCGGAGCACGCAATTGGAAACTATCGATTTCCCAAACCCAGATCCCCATTCGAACCCAAGAATCGGCCCCGGTCCCGAAGCAGACCAAGTCCAAGCACACCCGACACACAGTACGCCGCGCCAGAATCAAGAAGGGGGTGGGCAAAATCAAGAACCTGGTGGATCGGCGGGTACATGGAGTTGGTGCAGACGGGGCACTCGAGCAGCTCGTGCACGCTGCTCCCCGGCGCGACGATGCCCCCCGCGCCGGCGCCGGCCTTGGGGTAGGCGGCCGGGCGGGAGGCGGCGGCGAGGATCCCGCCGTGCGGGTGGAGGGCGAGGCCGACGTCGTCCGCGTCCATGGCGGCGTCGGGCAGCGAGAGGCACTCGACGCTGTCCACGTCCATGGCGCGCGCCCGGACGCCCGCCTCAGCCCGCCGGCGAACAGCAGCGCGCGATCCGGGCTCCGGCGTGTGGCGCGGGGGGCTGCGGGGGGGCGCGCCTCCGGCGCTTTGTGGGGCGCGAGGGGGGAGGCGGGGCGGGGCTCGCGCCGCGGATTCCGGGCGGGTGGGGGGCGGTCTAAGAAAAGCGCGGGGGCCCCGGGCAATGAAGCGGCTCGACCGCACGCACGAGCGCTCTGGGATTAGGGAGGACGGAGGCAGGCTACGGCTAGTGCTATTATTGCTGCTGCCGTGCTGTGCTGCCTCGCGGTGTGGCAGCAATGATTTGTGCTGTATGGCAGCCACGTCTCTTCTTGCTCTGTTTTGCTGCCATGGCACCATGTTGCCACTATCTTTGCTTGGAAAAAGTCTAAAATAAACCTTAAAGTTGTAGACAAAAGCTAAATCAAACCCCGAACTTTGAATCCCGGAAATTGGCACTCTGAACTTGTAATCCCGGTCTATTTTGGACCCTAGACCTGTTGGGCACACTGGGAAGACTACAATCCCGGCCGGGATTCCAGCTACTCCCACGGACTAGAATTTGGGCCGGCCCACTATAACACAACAAGAATTCGTGAGGTTTAAAAAATGTTGGCACGTTTCTAAAATTGTTCAAAAGTTAAAAATGTTTCTGTTTTATATTTTTCGAACAAATTCAATTCATTTTGTGTTTTTAAAAACTGTTTGGAATTTCGTGTTTCACACAAAATCAACTCTATTAGCATTTTAAAAAACTGTTCGCGATTTCAAAAAAATCACATTTATCAAAAAAAGTTCGGAATTCCACCAGTTTTTCACATGCTATGAAAAATATTTCGTATTTTCAAAATTACATATTTATTTATGAAATCGTTGAACATTTTATAAAGTGCGAGAACTTTTTGAAAATTTCGAATACTTTTAAAAAACCAACAACTTTGAAAAAGCGAACACCTTTATAAACATTTCTTGAAACCTGAACAAAATTTTAAAGTGCAAACACTTTTTGAAACATAAATTTTTTCTGCAACCTGAACAAAATTTTAAAGTGCGGACACGTTTTGATACATAAAGATTTTTCTGAAACCTGAAAATATCTAAATAATATCACAAGTTTTAAAACATGTACGGGCCAATCCAAATGTTAATACAATGTATAATAATATTTGTGTGGTTCAAAAAAATGTTTTATACATTCAAAAAATGTAACATTTCAAGAATGATCACGAGTTCCAAAAAATGTGTTTGTGACATTTCTAAAAGAATGTGTTTACAAGTGTAAAAAAATGTTGTGTGATGTAAAAAAATGTGTCATAACCTTAACAGAATATATGTGGCATGTCCTTGAAAAAAGTGTGTGCAAATTTAGAAATGTTGAACCACGTAAAAGAGTGTTGTGTAGTTTTATAAAATATTTATTGTCATTAAGAAAATGTAAAACATGTAGTTGAAAAAATATTACCTTGTATTCAAAAAGTTTTTAAAATATGTAATTTATAAATGTACATAATGTATTTGAAAATGTCAAAAGTTTATCCAAAAATATTTAATGTGTGCGTTAAAAATGTACATTGGGTACTGAGAAAAATTAGACATGTGTAAAAATGAAAAAAGAAAAGAAAACGAAAGAGGAAGAAACTAAGAAAAAACTAGATTAGTGCGCGCGCGCGCAACTGCGCTACTGGGCCGGCCCAATTCAGCAAATCCCGGCTGTGTTCTGTCAAGGTTTAAAATAGACCGGGATTAGAGAGTTTGGTGTGCTGATTTCAGGGATTGAGAGTTCGGGGTTTAATTTAGTTTTCGCCTACAAATTGAAGGTTTGTTTTGGACTTTTTCCTCTTTGGTTCGAAGTTTGCTAGTTGACGAAAAGGTTTCAGATTTGTTGGCGCAATCGAGGGAGGTGAAGATTAGGATTTAGGAGACACACATTGTCTAGTGGGTGTGAGTTTTCCAACTCGAGATCGTGTGGGATACCGATACTTTTCATTTGATTTGTTCTTACCAGGTCTCTCTATTTCTTTTTATTCCGCATATAAGATTTGTCTTAGGTCAAACTTTATGAAGTAATTTGAGTTTGGCCAATATTAAAAAATATCAAGATCTACAATCTTAGATATATACGTATGAAAATTAATCCCGTGATGCATCAAATAATATTTATTCGATATTGTGGACGTTGGTTGTTTTTCATACAATGTTGGTCAAACTTTAAGAAGTTTGTCTTAAGACAAATCTTATATGTAGATTAAAAAGAAAGTGGAAGGAGTAACTAACTCCTTAACCTTGACATAATACTCCAACTACAGCTCAATTCAGTGATGACATCCTCCTCTTCGCCCTTGATAGTAAGTTCCATTTGTTTCTGAAATTTATTGCACGCTTGTAACATCCCAAAATTCTAAATTTTGGAATGTTATATTAAATAAATAGTTTTTGATTGTGGTGTGGTTGCTTCTGTGAAATTGAGTGAAATTGGAAACTTTTTGAAAGTTAAATGAGAGGGAATAAAAGGACTTTCCCAAACTTTCACTTTGCTTTTATGATCTCCATGAATTCAAATTCATTTCATCACAAAACCCTAGAGAAAAGATGACATGACTTCTTCCATTTAAATAAATGAAAAGGGTTTTTGAAAATATTTGAATTTCATTAGGAAATATTTGAAATTCAGAAACTTTATGCAACTCAATGATTTTCATGAGAGAAAGATAAAATGACTTCTTCAAATTATATGAAATATGAGTTGGAAGTTTAAAAGAATCAAATTGAAAGTCCCTTTTGAAATTATTTTCAATTTGGGGTTATTTGGTTTTATTCAAATTATTTTTCTCCAAAAATAAAATATATGGAAAATAGGGTAAAATGATTCCCTACATTAGAAAATTGGAGAGAAATAAATTTGAAATCATTTTGGTCCTTTTAAAATGATTTTTATTGGGTTTTTTTTGCAACAGTAGCACTCTTTGCTTTATTTAAATTTTTGGAGATTTTATTTGACGCTAGAAAAATGTTTATATTGTAGAAAATCTTTTTCTAAATTTTTTTATATATTATATGCCTATATAATATTCTTATTTATTTTATTTTTTGTTTGTCTGGAAAAATGTTTTTTTAAAAGAGTTAGGACTGACCGGACCGTGCCGGCC
>NC_057802.1:137988522-137994734 GCF_018294505.1 Triticum aestivum
CGGAGCCGCCGTCCCGCCACGCCGCCCTCGCCGGAGTTAATCGTCGTCGTCGTCGAGAACCGCTGCCGAACCGGTACAAAACCGCCGGTCCGATCCGGTTTCCTTTTAAAGTTCGTTTTTTTAAAACCCTAGATTGGTTTTATTAAGAAAACCTAGATCTGTTTTTTTTGGGTTTAGTTATTTAGAGAACGCTCGCTAGTTTAGCCTCTGGAGCGAACGAGTTTGTTGGTTTAGGTTCTGTAGCGAACGTTCGTTCGGTAGAATTTTTCTTTTTCTTTCTAATTTCGGCCAGGGACCCATCCATGAATATTTTATTTATAGATTAGTCCCTGATCTTCAAACCTTCGCTACTTTTCGCTCGTTTGTCCAAATCCAGCGAAACCAACGCCCACTTCTTCGTTATGATCCCCTCTATCCAGTAAAACAACTTGAACATGTTTTTGAAAGTTTAAAATTTGATTTAAAACAGTTTTGAATTTGAACTTCGTTTGATCATAACTCGAGTTTTATAACTCCGATTTAGTTGATTCTTTTTGCAAATCGTAGCTCTTGACCTAAACTTTCTGATAAGGCCAAATTCACCCAATTTTGGTACTGTTAGAAATTGTTTTCTATTGCAAGAGTTAATTGCTTGTTTTCGAAGTTTTCCGACATCTTTTCTTCGATTCCTTTGCATGATTGCTTATGTGTGGTTACTATTGCTTGCTCCCGATAGATTGAACGGAGTGTGACGAGTAGAACTATCAGGAGTTATGAGTGCGAATCATCTTCATCAACAGTACAAGGCAAGTTCACACATTGGTCATACCCCTTTATTACCCAGTTTTTATGCATTAGTTTCAACCCTCAAACATTGCATGAGTAGGATTGATAACATGTGGGTATTGGGAAGTACTTGATGAGGTAGGAACCTATTGTCTTGCATTCAACCCCTGGGTACTATTACGTTATGCTTATACCACTATGCTATGCTCGTAGACGTGGTTTGGTTTGAGAGAATTCATGAAAGATGTGAGAGTTATTGTTAACTAAGGTTTGACTTAAGGTGGCTACTTTAATACACATCTGGGTGGATTGGTTGCGGGCACCTAGGGATATACGAGTGTTGTCCTTTGGTTCGCCACCCATGCTCAAAGGGATCATAAGATTATTCATGCTAGAAACTTCTGTGTGCAGCCACAAGCTATATGGGCTCTAGCATAGTTGAGTAAGTTGCATGACCTCTTTCAGTGTTAGGCTAGCAGATGTAGGGGAAAGTAGGTGTAACTATCTACCCAGAGTAAAGAGTTAATGCTTCTGAAAGATTGTGTCAGTCATCTGTTTCTCAAACACCATGTAGTGCGAGAAATTCAACGGGGGAGATCGAGTCTTGTGGGGAAAAGTGCACAAACCTCTGCAGAGTGTACAAACTAATCATGGTTAGCCGTGTCCCCGGTTATGGACATCTTGAGTATCTGGTTCTTGAATTATCATGTTGATCTCAACACTCTAATTTAATTAATTTGTTGGGTTGATGATTATTTTAATTTGGGATTGAGATGGGGTTACCATTCTCAATGTTTTCAACAAACTTTCTAGTTAAATAAAAATATATTCCTTTGTTGTAGGAAAAAAATTGGCTTTATGCAAAAATAAACTTAGAGCCTCCACCAGCCAAATATGCATGTAGTGATAGCTATTATTCATCATTATCCTATGGTGTGAATTTGCCAGTACATTCAATGTACTGACCCTTTGTGGCTGCAACGTCTCATGTTGCGGGAATCTTACGACGAGAAGTGATACGTTAGGGTTACGATTTCTACACTCAACTTTGCCGTTGGTGTTGATGGGAATCCACAACCTTGTTGTTACTTCCGCTATTTGGATTGAGGTAATAGTATTTATGTTACTTTACACATGTGATTTACCTCTGTTATAAATCCTCGAGTACTGTGTGTGTCAGCATACCAATCCAGGGATGACACTTAAGCACAGATACTTGACCGTCTGAGGTAGGGTCACTACATGATGGTATCAGAGCACATGTTGACTGTAGGACGTGACCCCTAGAAACTGGCAAGCCCATAGGAAAGATTTTCTCAAAAACTTCTTTTCAAAAAGAACTTTTACCTCTCTTCTTTTCTGAGCTTATTCAAATTTCCCTTTTAGTTAGACTATACCCCTTTCCCATTTTGACCACGAAGGCTCGGCTGAAAAGGCCACTCCGAGAAGGGCAAGATATCGGATAACTAAGACCACTTCGGAATGAAGAGGATTTTACCGTGCATTATAATAATGGAAACTACAACGGTTGAAGAATCCGAAGACTAGGAGAATTTGAAGGCCCTATAGAATTTCCAGATTTGTATGACCTAGGAAGGCTACCCTTATGGATTTGTCAGACTATGGAAGCTGTCAATACCCGAGATCAAGGTGTATCGGAGAAAGACCGGAACATGGAGCATTAGAACTCAAAGTTTTGTCAAGAAAACCCTAAGGCAAGAGATATCAATTATGGAATGATAGCTCATGGCAATGACAAGGGCAGAAACACGGTTATCCGTGATGTCATCGCCCGCTGATGCTATGGTCACCATGCTGAGTTAAACATGCATTTCTTCGAAATGATTGGATGGTAGAAGGCTGATGGGGCAGCTGTAGCAAAAGATGAAGTTTTAACCTTAGCTGGTGTATCGCCAGGATTTGGAGTATTACATGAAGAATTTTAAGATGGACCTTTAGGAAGCCGTATTTGACAAAGAAGCATTTCGTGAAGAACTCGGGACCCAGAAGCTGAAAGTAGCTAAGCTGGAGGAGCAAAACTCGAGATACCGGAGATTCGTCAGGAACTGAAGGATAGTAAGACCATGGTTCATGTTAAGGATGTTGAAACCCAGAAGTTTGGAACGCAACTCGAAAATATTAAAGGATGTCATGAGCGACTTCGCATCAACTGATAGGATCTGGCAAAAGCACTTGAGAAGGACAAGCCCGATCAGAAGAAGCCATCGAAGACATGAACAACCCTTCGAGAGTTTGATGACTTTGAGATTTATTGACCATTAGAAGACCAAACCCCTGTTATATACCTACGTTAGATGCGACGTTTGTGAGCTGTCATTTGTTTGATGTTTTTCCGACAGCCACAAACAAAAAAATCCGTCTTTTCAAAACTTTGTTTATATTGTGTGTATCTCTATCTCTCTTATCCCACCCCAAAACCCTTGGAACCCAATAGAGGATGAATGGAGATGAGCTTATATTTTCTGGACCGACAAGTCAATTGGAGACAGACCGATGGATTCAGAACATGGAAGATCATATGGAGAATAACACTATAGCCAGAAAGGATATGGCCCAGCATGCTCTTCAGTGCTTTGAAAGAGGTGCTACTACTTGGTGGAGGATGTACCAAACCATCAATGGATGGCAAGGAGTAACCACTTGGAAAGAATTTAAGTTGACTCTGCTAAAGTCTCGTCTTGTGTCCCAGAAATTGAAACCTTATGGAAAAGGTATGAAGAAACCATGTGCATGCAAGCTTTGTGGAGAAATAGGACACAAACATAAAGAACACAAGGATGAATACCCTAATTGTCAAGGAAGTCACCCAGCTGAAGAATGCCCAACTAGGCAGATCATTTGTTTCTTGTGTGAAGGGACTACCCACTACCCTACTCAGTGTCACATTTACCCCATAGTACAACGGACCATCCAGCAGAAGGAAGAAGCCATGAAAGGAGCCCTCATGGAAATCTTAGAAGAACCTGTGATGGAGAAAGAGGTGAAGGACACACCCAAAGAAGACCCAATTAAACCCTGCACCAAGTCTTGCTATTCATGTCGAGAAGAAGGACACATTTCCCAGAATTGTTTGAATGGGGATCTAGTAGAATTCCCGACAGTGGAAGTAGAGTATGACCCACAGGAAATAGAAGCCCTGATTGGAACGGAAAAGTCCAAGAATAGAAGTAGATTGGATTCCAGGAAGAACCTGAGTCATATCACCTATTTCAGGTGCAAGGAGTCGGGGCACTACTTCAGCAGTTGCCCAAAAAGGAAACCTCAGGACTTGTCAGAAGTAATATGTTTTTGTTGTAATGAAGCATGACACTTTGCCAGAGGTTGTCCCAAGGAGAAGGAGACTTGTGATAATTAGTTGTGTCTGTGAGAAATATAGTAGTAGCACTGGGAACATTTCTTTTATATTGAGGTGTTGAGTTGAGGCATGTAATGGAAATACAGGAGATTGTAACAATTTGTGAATCAATAAAGTTAGCATTGTTGGTACTGATTGGATTTTATGAGTTGTTACTCTATGAAGAAAGTTTTTGACCATTTTCGAGGATATGAGAAATATGGTCTATGGAAGAATTTGTGCATTTCATGGGTGGTAGTAACTGTGAGGACACTTGACCCCTGGAAAAGATGAAGTATGAGTTTTGTCTCGATACGTGGGGTATCCCAAGAGTATGAAGGGAGGAAGTACTATTGGATATAAAGGAGCTATGATGTTGGTAATATGGAGCAATCGTAACTCCATGATGAATCTGAGTATTCATGTCTTAGTTTGGTACAAATAGAAGGAAGAGAGACAATACAATTGGATGGATTTTAAGTATGCTAGGAAGCTGGATGTTGGAATAATGATCAGTTGCCCCGATGATGAGTTAAAGGTTTACAAGTGATGAGATGGGCCACACGCCCCAGGACCTGCCAAGAAGCAAGCACATTCTTGCTGAAGGAAAAAACCCTAGAAGAGGATATGGCTTTATCAATAGACGATCTCATAGGAATTTACGCAAATCTGAGAGTTGTGAAGGAACGATAGCTGTTTGTTTGGCTTGCAGAATCCATGGATTTATCCAAACTGAGTTCGTCGACAAGAGAAATTTTGCAATGCTTGTGAGGATGACCGAGTGTTAGAATGCGAGATTCGCTAAACCATATACAAGGTAATAATTTGGGTGCGGGATGGATTGATCACCATACCGACTTACTCTTATTATTCGCCTTTCTATATGGGATGGTATATCTGAGTGACTTACCCATAGTAGAGCGACGACGATCAAAACCTTGTTTGAACCTTAGAATGGTATGACAATTTTCCCTTGTACAAGGCAGCGGTTGCCAATCGTAGGATATACAGTGAGGTTCAACTCAGACCCATTTTCTGCAGGAGAAACCATAAATGGTTGACCACCATGAGATACCGATAGTTGTTTAGTATTGGCGCCAGACCCGACAGCTAAGACGACCACGTCACAGCAAAACCGTACCCGGATGAAAGGACACAAGAATTGAGGAAAAGGTCATGCCACTACCGGAAGAGCCTAGAGAAGGATTTTTTTCCTGAAAACCTAAGAAGATCGACACTGCCAATAATAAGGATGGAGTGTACGAGTTTTGATGGAACCGTAACCATGCTTCTAAGGGTGGTAGCACCCCAGACCCCCTGTGACAATCGAAGGATTTTGAGAAGACCCCCGAATCTAACCTATTTCTTGCTAGCCTCTCCGAATCTCAAGGACGACATTCATTTTAAGGGTGGTAGGTTTGTAACATCCCAAAATTCTAAATTTTGGAATGTTATATTAAATAAATAGTTTTTGATTGTTTGTTTGATTGTGGTGTGGTTGCTTGTGTGAAATTGAGTGAAATTGGAAACTTTTTGAAAGTTAAATGAGAGGGAATAAAAGGACTTTCCCAAACTTTCACTTTGCTTTTATGATCTCCATGAATTCAAATTCATTTCACCACAAAACCCTAGAGAAAAGATAACATGACTTCTTCCATTTAAATAATGAAAAGGGTTTTTGAAAATATTTGAATTACATTAGGAAATATTTCAAATTCAGAAACTTTATGCAACTCAATGATTTTCATGAGAGAAGATAAAATGACTTCTTCAAATTATATGAAATATGAGTTGGAAGTTTAAAAGAATCAAATTGAAAGTCCCTTCTGAAATTATTTTCAATTTGGGGTTATTTGGTTTTATTCAAATTATTTTTCTCTAAAAATAATTTATATGGAAAATAGGGTAAAATGATTCCCTACATTAGAAAATTGGAGAGAAATAAATTTGAAATCATTTTGGTATTTTTAAAATGATTTTTATTGGGTTTTGTTGCAACAGTAGCACTCTTTGCTTTATTTAAATTTTTGGGGATTTTATTTGACACTAGAAAACTGTTCATGTTGTAGAAAATCTTTTTCTGAAAATTTTG